>NW_004949607.1:9732-10235 GCF_000317375.1 Microtus ochrogaster | reverse complement strand
CTGGCTTGATCTTGTGGAGGTTTCACGCAGGTAACCACAGCTGCTTTGAATTCGTGTATGAGGCAACAATGTGCCGTCCAGAGGACTTCATTTTGCAGCAGCACTCCTCTCTGTCTTACAGCTCTTACATATTTTCTGCCTCCTCTTCCTCAGTGTTTTCTGAGCCTTGGGAAGAGGTTGCTATAGACACTTTATGGATGTTTCTTCTCAGCTGTTTCCTCTCAGTATTTTGACCAGTTATGGGTCTCTGCACTAAACACTGCCTGCAGCAACTAGAAACTTCTCTGATAAAAGTTAAAAGTGGCATAAATCTATGGTTGTAAACATTAAATATTCAGAAGGGAGTTTACAACATGCCGAATTATCAAAATAACATCAACAGGCTTTCCCCTAATACCTATGACTTTTGTAGCTTCTGTACCTGACATAAATCTCCTCCTGTGGAACAGGACTGAATTCTAGCCAAGAGAGTGCTTGGTCATCCTGATAAACAGTCTTGTCAC
>NW_004949607.1:2269-7802 GCF_000317375.1 Microtus ochrogaster | reverse complement strand
AAATTAATATGTGAGAATTAGCCTAGAAGAGGCTAGATAGAAATGGGCCAAGCAGTGTTTAAATGAATACAGTTTGTGTGTTGTTATTTCGGGTATAAGCTAGCCATGTGGGCGGCCGGGGTGCTGGGGACGTAGCCCCGCTGCTCCTATTACTACAGTGGATGGGGGTCCAAATTGGGGCAGCCTACCTGTAGGTCAGGATGATTTTTTCTAGTTCATCTATTTATGTGAAAATTTTATGACTTCAATTTTTTAGTGGATAATGGAATCATTTTATAAATATATCCCATTTTTAAGCATAAATTTGTTGTAGGATGTTTCTAATTACTGGTGATGGTGAATAGAACAGGAATAAACATTACTGAGCAAGTGTCTCTGTGGTAGGAAGAAGGATACTTTGGGTATATGCCCAAAAGTGGCATAACAGGATCATAAAATAGATTGATTCCCAGCTTTCTAAGCACCTGTCATCTTGATTTTCATAGAGATTGTACAGATTTACAGTTCCACTGCTCTAAATCCTACTTAGCATGAGCTATCTTTTGTTTTATTGTTCTGGGTCATTTCAAAGTACTTTTGATTTCCATTTCCCTAATGGCTAAGGATTTTGAATGTTTCTTAGTTTCTCAGCCATTTGAAGTTCCTTTTTTTTTTTTTGAGAATTCTGTTTAGAACTGTACTCCATTTCTAATTTTACCATTTGTTTTCTCAAAGCCCAGGAATTTCTCAATTCTTTGGACATTTTGGATATTAGTCTTCTATTCTATTGAACATGGGATTGATATAAATCTTTTCTATAGACTTCCACTTCTTTCAAATGATTATGTCCTTTATCATGCAAATGGTTTTCAGTTTCATGAGGTCCCATTTATTGTTGACCATAATGCCTGTATTATCAGTGTTATAGTCAGTTCTTTTTCCTATTCCAATGTGTTCAAGACTATTCTCCACTTTGTCGCCTACTAGTTTCAGTGTATCTTGTTTAATGTTGAGGGTTTTGATCCACTTTGAGGTTTGTGACAGTGATAAACATGAAACTAGTTGCGTTCTTCTACATGTATCCATGTAATTTGACCAACACCACTTGTTGAAGATGTTGTATGTTATCCAGTATTTGTTTCTGGATTCTCTCTCAATATCAGATGTCCACAGGTGCATGGACTTATTTAAGGACATTCAATTCTATTCTATTGATCAGTGTGTCTGTTTTGTGCCAATACCATGCTGATTACATTACTACAGCTCTGTAGTACAACTTGGACTCAGTGATGGCAACACCTCCAGAAATTCTTTTATTTAATGTCCAGACTTGTTTTAGCTGTACATTTTTATGTGTGCCAGTTTCTGTAAGAAGCTGAAAATAGTCCTTTCTATTTCTGTGAAGAATTGTGTTGTAATTTTAATGGGATCACACTGAATCTGTAGACTGGTTTTTGTAGGATGACCTTTTTTCTTTTATCAAATTAATTCTACCAATCCATGAGTATGGTATATCGTCTCATCTTTTGATTATTTTTTCAATTTTTTCTTCAATGTCTTAAAAGTTTTATCAAATAAATGCTCCATTTACTTGGTTAGGGTTACCCAAAGATATTTATATCTTGTGTACATATTTATCAGTTTGCATATACTAAATGAATCCTGAGTCTATGGATTGTAATGAACTTGGATTTCTTTAGTGTATTCCTTTTAAATTTTGAACACATTTTAATCACCTCTTGGTCCTCTCTGTATTATATAACAAGCTGTGTTTCATAGTTCCACAAAGTTGCGGGAGGATAGGCAAGTTAATTACAAGTTTGTAATTACAAACTATGATTACATCACTTCTTGTATGTGATTCACAAAGAATTTGTTGAGAATTTTTGCTTCTATGTTTAAGAGACAAATTATTCTATTTTTCTTTTTGTTTCATGTACATTAGGGGAAAACATCTTTTTAAAATGAGTTTAATTGTGTTGCTTCCCTTCTCTAATTTCTGGGAGAATTTAATGAGCATTGCTGCTAGCTATTTCTTACATATTTGATGGAATTCAGGAGTGAATCCATTTAATCCTTAGGATGTTTTTAGGTGAGAAAATTTTATTGCATGTTTTATTTTCTTTTCATGGAATTATTTGAGTTATAATTCTTTCTTCAGTTTTTATAAGTTACATGTACTAGGGACTCATTCATTTTAACTGATTTTTTTTTGTTTTCTAAAATATATTGCAGTGAATACTAAAACCCGAGAGACAGATATTGGGGTTCAAGGTGAAGATCAGAAAAGCAACCAACTGCTAGAGAGCTCTTATCACTGCAAAATCTTCAGACTGAAAAGCGAGCAAGTCCTGTCTCATCCAGCCTTATATTCTCTCCAGTGTTGTTATTAAAGGCATGTACAACCACCACTCAGGCTCTATAGTTAAGTAGTGTGGTTTCTGGGATTAAGGGTGTATGCCTGATCTGTATGGCTAAGAAGGGTGGCTAGCTTTGCTTTTTGATCTTCAGGTAATCTTTATTAAAACAAAAATAAAAAATATATATGTATGGAAATGTAATAAATATATCACCAATACCTAGACAATTTGCATTTGAAAAATTCAGAGAAAATGCCCCATTATCTATCCTATCTTGGTGAGTCCAAAGTCTTGTACCTAACTTAGTTTCTATCATAACTTGTGATATATCTCAACCTTAAACACTTTACACTTCTTTAGTGAATTTCTTTTCTGGGTCTTATAAGCAAGGCAAACTATAATATCCTACTCTTCAACTACCTCAGATACTCAAGACAGAAATAAAATTAGCTGAGTAAGACGGAAGTGCAAGCAAGCAACTTCCAAAAATGTGAGAAATGACAGAAACAGCTGGCTGCCTGGACAGTCACTCAAAGTTCCACTGCATTGTTCTGGCATCCATCTTCAGCCTATCACCTAGAATATTTGACAGACTTTTTTTATGAAAAAGGATATACTGAAGAGATGTCCTACCTTGTCTTTTCAAGGTTCAGATGCCCTTTCTTTGTGTTCTGTTTGTTCAATTTGTATAGCATAGTATCAACAGACAAGGAAGAAATGCTTTCTTACCCAGTGGCTGTCTTTTGTCACAAAGAAAGTAAACTCCATATGGAGTTTCTTTGATGCCCATCTTCATCATCTCTGAAGTAGATTGGTTCTGCCAGCAGCAGACGTGTCTCATTACCATAAAAAAAGAACCTATCATATTATAACATCTTAAATGCCACATTCTGTAGATCTCAGAACTGTTTGAAGCTGACCAATCTATTCAAATTATATTTCTGCTTGACCTTGAAAACATACCTAATATGATTGCAAGTTTAATTGCAGGAGGGGACTAGTTACTAAACTACATTTTCTTTTTATCCTAAACAGTTGGTAATAATAACTTTTTTTTTTTTTGATTTTCGAGACAGGGTTTCTCTGTAGCTTTTTGGTTCCTGTCCTGGAACTAGCTGGAGCTAGACCACGCTGGCCTCAAACTCACAGAGATCCGCCTGCCTAGATAATAATAACTTTTAATGACTATATACTTGCATTATGTTGTTAAATAAGCTGTATAGGTACAATACCTTTAACAAGATTAGAAAATGCATATACAGTATGCTTTAACAAAATTAATTTCCAATTTGTATCAATATACAAAATTTGTATCTAATATATGAAATTCCAATTCAATGTAACATACTTAAAACTAGTAGTTTCTTTCTAAAAGAGGATTTAATAAACTACCATTTTATCATATCATATTTTTATCCTGTCTTTCTTTTGGGGGTAGGTTCAATAATCTACCCTTTTATCCTCTCATATCTGTATTCCTATTTTTTTCTTTTCAAAACAAGAAACTTGAATGTAATTTATTTTGTTCAACTTTCTTCCTGACCATAACCAATAACAACTTGTTACAAATCCCCCTAAAGTTTAACAAATATGCACAACCCGCTGAATAACCAAAAACCATGCACCACAACTATTGATAATATGGACATCATGTTCTTAAATTTACTTCCTGCTATATGGAGGTGACATCATATTTAGGAGATTCTGAAAAGAAAATTTTGGGTTAAATGTCAAGTTCTGGGAGAGGTACCTGTATCATTTGTTGTCCAGGACAGTCGCTGTATCATGGGAAAGTAAAGGGATTGTCATGTCCTGGCTAGAGTAGTCTGTGAGACTGAATCATCTCAACTAGCCACCTAAAAATTGTTCAGAGCAGTTTGTAGTCCAAAACTGGTCTTTAGGTGGTGTTTTTCAGTTTAGTGGTATTATCATAGTCCTAGAAAAATTCTCATTTTGGGTACCAATCCTCCTTTTGGAGACTTCATTAGGAGTTGTTATGGTTTACTGCAGAAACACGATAGACACTCAAACCTGAAATCATGTACAGGAAAATAATTAAAACCTGTTTTTGAACTAGTTAGTACTCTATGTAACCATTATTATCATGACACAAAGTTTAAAAAGTATATATTAATCTTACAAATTTTAAGATTATAATTATACCTTAAAAAAAGCTATTAAAGAGTCAATATAGAAACCAAAAGATTGTGAGATTAGTGGCAGTAAGATGGTCCTTAAATATTTGGTTTTTTTCTGTTCCATATTGAGGTGGCTTTTTTTTTTTACATGGCACAGAGATTTTGGATTTTACTTAAATGTGCATGATTGGGTTAGAGAAAGAGAGAGTCACACTCTAACCCCAAAGACAACTATAATCTTTAAATGGACTGGAACTACTAAATGATTATTTGCATTATATGTCTGTAGAAGATAGTGGAAACAAACATTTGGGAAGATGTATGAAATTTTATCTGCAGTTAGTGGTGTTTGCTTGTGTAAAGAACAAGTAGCATTTTTCCTTATAGTTTCCTTGACTAGTTACCACGTGATGGAAAAGTCTTAATTTTTTAAAACCTTTGCTATTGGCATGATGTTTTAATGAAATTCTGAGTCTTTCAGCACATTTGTAATCAATAATTGATCGATTTTCCCATTACCTTGTGCTAGAGGATAATGGCAAACCTGTATGAGATTGGATGTGTGTTTTGTATAGAATGATTCCTATTCCTGGTTATATTATGTAACTGAATGATTAATAAAGTCAATTCTGTATCATCTGAAATAAATTCAGTGATTTCAATGTGCAAAACAACTCTTTCTGCATACTGTGAACTGGTAACCTTGGTGAGAGGTTCTTTAAAATCCCCTAGTAGCATGAGACTAGCATATAATTCTGACTTTTCACAGAATCATAAAAGCTTTGATCCACTCTACTTAAATTTTATGATTTGCAAGCTACCTTTACTGATTTATTTCCATAAGTATAGAATGCAGGGGCTCAAGTTATTGGTGTTTCCTTCACAACCTTGAGATGGATCCAGCTAGTTCTCTTTATAAGTTGAATTCTCTTGTTTTCAGGATAGTTGTGGAGACACAGAACTGGCTTAGAGTGCAGGCTCCTCCTGGGACAGATGAGATGAAGTTGGGAAATGGTTGCTTGGCAAACCAAGCATAGATGAAAGCAAACTTTCTCT
>NW_004949607.1:0-1334 GCF_000317375.1 Microtus ochrogaster | reverse complement strand
TATAGCCCAAATAATCCATATAATTTCCTCTTTGTATTTTTTTAGGAGAAACTCTAATCCCCAACAAGGCCAAACTTTCTTTATTTCTTCAAACATTGACATTCTTCAAATATTGACATTTAAATGAGATAATAAAATGTTATTCATATAGTGGTAAACTATAGATTGCCAAAATTGTTTGTGTATCATTTCCAATGGATGATGTATAAAACATAGGCACAGGTTAGGGCTATTTAACATTAACAGTGGGAGAATCTTCCATTGATATCTGTTAACAGGCTGAGAATTATTATAAGCAGACAACATGAAAGCAAATTTTTCTGTCTTTGTCTTATAAAACAATCTTTTAAATCAATAATAAGAGACAATCCTTTAGACAATAGAGAAGGCAAAGGAATGCCAGACTGTAGAGAGCCCATTGACAAATTAGTTTATTAACAGCTCTTAGATCTGCTAACATTCACCATTTTCCAGATTTTTTTTAATAACAAACACAGGAGAATTCCAAGGGCTGGTTGATTCTTGAATATGCTGAGCATTTAGCTGCTCCTTTATGAGCTGTTCTAAAGCCTGAAGCGTCTCTATTGGTTTTTTTTTTTTGACATTTGTTTTTTTTTATTATTATTGTTGTTTAGATAGGGTTTCTTTGTGTAGTGTTGGCAGTCCTGGAACTCACTCTGTAGACCAGGCTGGCCTCAAACTCACAAGATCCACCTGCCTCTGCCTCCTAAGTACTGGGATTAAAAGTGTGTGCCACCACCACCCGGCAACATCTGGTCTCTTAATGAGCAACAAATTATTCACTAATTCTTTATATAAACAAAACTTACATATCACCATAAGTTAATGAAACTGTTACTGCTTTACATCTAAAAATATAACTAAAATTATGACTAATTTTTCACAGTGTCCACATTTAGTCTTGCCAGTCAGTTATCAAACGACTGATTTCCTTTAGGACTGTAAAACAGATACCTAAGGACAATGACTCCCAGGTATTAGTTCTCTCTTTAGCCTCATTAAGTCATTTCATCTTTCAATTGGCAGAGGAAGAGGTAACAACACATGAGCTGTTAGATATCAAGAGTTATGATATCCTGAGTTACAACTATCTGTCTAGCACAATCGGACCATTTCCTTTTCAAACAACAATCACAATTTAAAGAATGACATGGTTGCGAAATAGTTAGAAAAATATTTTCTAGGCAAAGCTGAAATCATTCTCCAGAGATGTTATGTCCACTTTTTACTGGAGTAGGATGTCCTTCTGTCTATGTGTTACTTTTACCATTTTACTGTAATTATGTCTACTGACATTACACAAAAATTAATCA
>NW_004949606.1:14707-15413 GCF_000317375.1 Microtus ochrogaster | reverse complement strand
GAAGAGTGGTTTGAATCACTGGAAGATGTTCATAAGTTGAGAAGTTAGAAGGAAAGAGTTGCTCATATATTTTGGAAATCAGACTGTCTGATATGGAGTTGGTGAAGATCTTTTCTCATCCTGTAGGCCGCTATTTTGTCTTGTTGACCACGTCCTTTGCTTTACAGAAGATTTTCAGTTCCAGAAGGTCCCATTTACTAATCATTTCAGTGTCTGTGCTACTGGGGTTATATTTAGAAAATGCTCTCCTGTCTAATGTATTCAAGTATATTTCCCACTTTCTCTTCTGTGAGGTTCAGTGTGGTCAGATTTTTATTGAGGTTTTTGTTCCATTTGGACTTGAGTTTTGTGCATGGTGATATTGATATTTTTTGGAGCAAGGTTGCTTGTTTGTTCCTGACTGCTCAACCCTCAACTAATCGCACAGTAATCATATTATTTAAATCACTGCTTGGCCCATTGGCTCTAGCTTTTTATTTGCTAACTCTTATATATTAATTTAATGCATCTCTTTTAATCTGTTCATCACCACGTAGTTGTGGCCTACCAGTAAAGTTTCAGCACATCTGTCTCTGGCAGCAGCTTCATGTCCTCTCTCTGACTCTGCCTTCTTCCTCCCAGCATTTAGTTTAGTTTTCCCCATGTAGCTAAGTTCTGCCCTGCTATAGGTCCAAAGCAGTTTCTTTATTTATTAATGGTAATTGGA
>NW_004949606.1:7901-13317 GCF_000317375.1 Microtus ochrogaster | reverse complement strand
CACTAGTATGGCATGGTACTGTGAAAATGAAACTTCTGAAGCAGATGTGAGAAAACCAACATTGGGGAGTGGAGGAGGGGAAATAGTCTAGGGGATGTGCACTCCTCAGAGGAGCTATTGGGGACTGGGTGTTTGGCCAGTTCATTGCTCACTAGGAAAGTTAAAAGTGGCTGTAGTAAGCCTTTGCTTCAAAACGAAGGAACTGGCTTTGGTGACACAGCCACACTCTGGTTTGGAGCCACATTTTACAGCCCACTTTCCAAACACCTTCACTCAAACACAGCATGGAGGTCTGCACCAGGCTCCTGAAACACTGTTGCGAGAGGCTCCTGAATCTTTCTACTCACTGCTAAGGGCTGTCGGCCACAGAACCTGTTCCTCTCTGCATCCCATTTTAAACCACTTCCCACACGTGGACTATTTGCTTGCTTTTCCCGGAGCAGAGAATGAAATCATTAATCAACTCATTAAGACTGAAGAAAGAGAATGGACTGGAGGTCTAAAGACTGTTAAAGAGGAGTCCGCGAGATGTTAACAGTTGAGGCCCACAGAGTGCGCATGCTCTGTCTTTCTTTGTCATCCCGGTTCTGCTAGTAACCACCTCCATATGGCAGGCCGGGATGTGGACCTTGGTGACCGCACTGCTATTAAGTTCTCTATGCAGCGGTGAGTGGCTCTGATCTCACAGTTGAGGGTTGTGGGCTGCTCTCTGCCAGCCTCAGATGGTAGTTTTTGCCCGGAGTGTAGACCTCATAGGTCTCAACCTGGATTGGTCGCCCTCTGCCTCCTCCTTCATCGAGATGAGAGAAGGGCTAGAGCACCATAGGCTGTCCACACGCCATTCCAGTGGTAACCGCACATCTGCAAACCTGAACTGGCCAGGGGGAGGGGGTGACACTGGGCATACAGGGTGCAAAGGATGCAAGTGCAAAGAACCCCACCCCCAGGACCTTCACATGGCTTTAGAGGTTGAAGAACAAGAGTTTCTGGAAAGGTCCTGGATTCTTGTGATGAAGTGAGTGCAGAATTTAGTGAAGTCCCTCAAAAAGGGACTTTGCTCTACCCACTACAGCGTCAGCACTGGGGATAAGAAAGTTTTAGGTAGGCTTGTCAAACCTCAGTCAGGAAGCCACTTTTACTAGAGAGCAATTGAAAAGCAGAGAAAAAACATTTCTGTGTGGGTATATTACGAAAAGGTATAAAAACTGATTTCGTATAATCCTTCTCCCCAGCCTTTCTTGCTGATACTGACAGGAGGGTCTGGTTTATGTACAGGGCAAGGAGTATGCATAACTAAATAATCCCTGTCAAAGTCGAGGTGTGATCCAGCCCATCATCTGTCATGTCAGCTCTGGAGCCACTCCTGCAAGGTGGCAACACACTTCAGCCTTTTCTCTCCCCTAGTGTGAGAGAATTTTGGGAGGATTTCAGTTTCTTGGGGCCCTTTGTATTCAAACTCTGATATCCAACGTGAGGGGGGCAACAATTTTTTTCATAAAATATCTTTATTAGTGTCAGTCTTGTTACATTTCAGGAAAACATCTTGTGACTTCACCACCCCCATAGCCACTTTTAATAACACACAAATTGTTCACCGAAACCTTTCTAGTTGACTTGGAAGGGGCAGTGTAAGTTGTACACATTTCGTCAAATATTAATATATTAACTTGAGTCAAAACACAGATGCAGCCCTAGGATTTGGGGTTTTTTGTCTCCTCATAGGAGTTGCCTCCTGCTGTGGTTTGGATGTGGTTAGTCTTCCAAGGGTTTTTGTGATGAAAGATTGTCCTTCAATATGGCAATAATATGAGGTGGTAAAACTTTTCAGAAATGAGGCCTATCAGGACGTTGGGGATGTCTGCACACCTTTTCTTGGGCTGCCTCTCTTGAGTTTATGTGTACACACACACACACACACACACACACACACACACCTAAACCATGGTCTGGCTGTGCTGCCAAAGTTGTGGGCCAAGCTCTTATAGAAGTTCGTATATGGCAGTGGCTTGTTTTATGTCATCCTAAGTTTTTAACTTTGACATTTTAATCAAGACTGCATTTTTAAGTGAAAACTGGGTTTTGCTATTCATTTGCATGTCTTTATATTCTCTGCATGTTATATATATTTATATTATATATATATGTATATATATATATATACATATATATATAATTTTTACCAAAAGACATGAAAGAACTCTAAGGACCTAAAGAAAATAAAAGATTAGTCACTGAAATCAAGTATCTGATCACAGAAAATAATATTTTAACCAAATTAGTTTCTAAATCATGGGACTTTGGGTTTAAGAATTGTTGATATACTTTTAATTCAATTAAAGCAAACATATAATTGATATTGCTAGCATTAAGAAGAACTCGAGTACTTTTAGTTATGTCTGTTAGATCCTGAAGATCATAAGATTGCAAGTTTCCTTGAGGTGAGAGAGAACAACACTGTCTGCAGGTTTCTTTACTCCAGACACATCTATTTGTCTTTTAAGTTTTTTGAAAACAAAGAATGTGAAGGCCATCTTTATCTGACAACAAAATTAGAAATGACAATCTTGGAATAGTTGTGAAAATAAATAAATTAGGTAAATGTATGGAATAAGCATTTCTAAATAAGCTTTTCATGTAACTTAATGTTTTAAAGCTATAAAAGGTAAATGAGCTTCATAATGTTCGAGTGTGTGCTAAGTAAGTGAAATTCACACTTGCCCTTGATTTCATGACAGCCATTTTACAAATTTCGAACTTACCTTTTCCCTGTTTGAAGTACATCCTGCTGAGTTCATTAGTGTTTCTCATATGTATATGTCACATGGTCGGTGGTTAGGACTGTGTACGTTGGATAGTCTATCAGTAAGCTTGTCCCTAGAGAAGACCATGCTTCCTTTCTTGCAGCCGTTTATCTGTAGATACTCATCCAGGGTTGGGGGCCTTCTGAGATTTCCCCTTCCATCTTGGGATGGCACATTATGTTATTATTGTGTAGGTCTTGTTTAGGTGGCCACGCTCTTGAGATTCCTTGGCTTCCACTCCCTGTCATATATGAAAGACTCTGTAGCTATTTCACTAGCTCTAACTATCCCCATCCCCATCTTCTGCAATGTTCACTAAGACTTAGGTGTAGGGATTGCTTGCAGATTTTTCAATGGAGATGATCTGCTGCTCTATATGCTTCTATTTTTTTTTGAAAAATAATTGCGTACCTTTATATTTTTGACTCATGGAAGGGAGAAACATTGTCAAGATCAGATCTTGATTTCTCACCATAAACTCTGATCAACTAAAAATGCAAAGAAACGCACAGCTCATCCATAACCTATACTATGTTATAAAGTTATGATTATAACATTATAAACAGATCAGTTATTATTAATTAATGTTATCACTGTGATAACTGATCTACTTGTAACTGTAATGATAGACTTTGACTTCTGTATAGGGTCAAACATTGAGAAGCATAAAATCAGATTCTCCATTTCACCGTAACTATACCTAAAGCCTATGAAAATAAAGTAAAATGAAGAATTTGAAGTTAAATTAAGATTTCTATGTGAGATTTGACAGCTCACAAACATAAAATGCAAATCCATAAATTATTTGTGATCTCTAAGAATCTAGTAAATAGTCTAATGATAAAAAGGGGCCATGTTATTGGTCATATCTCCTTACAGGAAACTACAAATGTGTATGGCATCATATATGAAATTATCTGCTACATCACAATGGAATGTTTTCATTTTGAGGAGTGTATCAGCTGATCACATACTTAGGCAGCATAATGATGCAATTAGTAAAATAAATTAATGCATAAAGGTCCAGTGCAGTTTGTTATATGTCTGGATCCAGTCTAAACATTGGTTGGCTCCTCTTACACTGGTAATTCAATCAAAGAAATTGGAGTCAGAGCAGTAAATTGCACAGAATAGGCTCAGTCATTAGGTTTTTCACTCTTTAATAGTGATTATCAACTTCACATAATCATCAAAAGTGTATCCCCAGTCATGTGATATATAAATGACTCCATATCTAACCCACCATAGCCCAACAAGCTTCCCTAGATTGTACAATTAGATTCAGGTAGCCCAAGAGCTCTAGAGTGATTATCAGCAATCAAAGCAACATTTGGGTAACTGTTAGCTACTGATAAAAATAATCTTAAAATAAAAACCAAAATGAATGGATAATGAAAACCAAACCCCACAGCACCAAGAAGCCTCACAATGTGTATCTGGAATTTGTGCTGCATAAAGCCAAGTGCTTTCAAGGTTAGGTTTGTAGGCTAGTGATCACCAGTCTGCATTTATAGTACTGTTGCAGATTATATTTTATACTATGAGCTTCAAGGTGTTTCCTGTTGTCTTTCTAATCTTTATAAAGCCAACTGACCCTTTTTATAGAATGTTAGCTCGGTGCTGTGAAGTGGATACTGCCTGTGGGAACAGTATAATATTTATACCACAGACCTGCTCAGACAAAGCCTTTCTTCCCGTCTCTGTATTGCTCAAATATGGCCTTGCCCAAGCTATTGGCACCCATCCTGTTCCCATCAAGTGAGGCCAGAAAAAACAAACCAGGCTCAGTTTGATTCTAAGGGATTACCAAAACACAGCCAAAAACTGTTTGATCAGCAACATATTTGAAGAAAAATTTCGACCTATGGAGGAAAATGTCAAAATCTTTATGCCAATCTTACCACAAGTATTGCGTAACAATGAACACCAGAATGTGCCTAGCAGGGGACTTGTGCTTTTGTTTTCTTGAACACAGTCCAGAATGTATTCCACTGTAGATCTTATATTCAACTCATGGGCACAAACCTTCAATTTGATGGGCATTTATTAGTAATTATCCCCTTAGAGTAACATCTTATGCCCTTGAAACAGTTTTAGTATTAATAGAAAAAGGAAGTATTAGGAATTGGTAAAGTTGATGGCTTATATTCATTAGCACTTTTTTTGTGTGGTGGGAGAAAGATCAGAAAACTATTTATCTGAAAGTCTTGAAAAATGAATGACATGAAAGACAACGGGTTTCTCCACATCCCTGTCATTTGAGTCAAATGGTGAGCCTTGTATATGGTAGGGCAGTCAGGGATGGCTCATGCCATTAAGAAGAACCCATTAGCAGCTACTGCTCTTGTTTCTTCTTTTGGAGTCTTTTGAGTAGCTAGTGGTTTACTGGAGGAAGAAGTCATTTATTTTTCTACCTACCATGCAAGCTAACTTCTCAAGTACTTGACACTGATTTTCACCTTTATGGTGTCTACCATTGTTATCTTGTTTTCTTCCATTAATAATTATAGCACTGTAACTTGAGTGTTTGTAATAGACCTAAGATTTAGTACTACAGAACTGCAGAATTATATTATTTGTATTACTCCTTCCCAGGTTCAGCTCAGATATTATTT
>NW_004949606.1:4485-5536 GCF_000317375.1 Microtus ochrogaster | reverse complement strand
CAAAAAACAAAAGAACGAACTGTGGAATTTATTATAAGTTGATCAATTACTCCTGAACATAAGGCTGGGTCCTGGGTTAACATACGCAGTGTCACTCTATTGGAAAATTTGATTTTTCCCTCATGACAGGTATAAATGACCATGCAGTTATTAACTTTACCCCACTGGCTAGGTTTCTGTTTATTGTATTTTTTTAAATATCACAAGATAAAATATAAAACCAAATCCATCACATCAAATTGGACAAGACAAACGAACAAGGAAAAGAGACTAAAAGGAGGCAAAGAATCAGAGACCCACTAATTTAGTCAAGAATCCCATGAAATCACTAGCCTGGAAGCCACTGCATATACGTAGAGGGCCAACTGCAGATCTGTGCAGCTCCTATGGCTGTTGCTTTGGCCTCTAGAGTTGCTATGAGCTTTGCTCATATTGATTTCGAGGGCCTTGCTTTTTTGGCTTCCTCAGACCCCTGACTCTTGCACATTTTCTGCCTCTTTTTCTGTGGGAGTCAATAAACTCTGAGGGAGGGCTTTGTTGAAGGCATTACACTTAGTACTGGGTGTTCTAGTTCTTTTACTCTTGGCAAAATTTCTGGCTTTGGGGTCTCTATATTTGTTCCCATCTACTGCACAAGTAAGCTTCTTTGATGATAGCTTAACAAGGCACTGATCTATGCATAAGTATAGCAAAATATGATTTTGTCTTATAAAAGTATTATTTTGTTGTCACCAGGTGGTGGTGATGCATACCAATAATCCAGCACTCGGGAGGTAGAAATAAGTAGGAGCTATGTTAGTGTGAGACCAGCTGGGCCTAAGGAGCTAGTTCCAGGACAAGTTCCAAAGCGACAGAGAAATCCTGTGTCGAAAATCAAAAAAACAAAAACAAAATCAAAAACAAAAAAAGAAAAGTATTATTTGTGTTTGCTCCTATATCTCTTGAGTATCTCGACCCAGGTCGTTAGTCACCCTAGAAGTCTTGGGTATGGGTTCCATCGTGTAGAGTGGAACTTAAGTTAAATCAGTTATTGGTTGGTTACTCCTACAAG
>NW_004949606.1:0-890 GCF_000317375.1 Microtus ochrogaster | reverse complement strand
CATGTAGATTAGATCCATGTATCTCTCTCTTAGGATCCTCTTTATTGTCTAGGCTCTCTGAGTTTGTGAATTATAGGCTGGTTTTTCTTTGCCTTATGTCTAAAAGTCACTTACGAGTGAATAAATATTTTATTTTTCTTTTTGTGTCTGGGATACTTCACTCAATATGATGTTTTCTACATCTATTCGTCTGTCTGTAAATTTCAAATGTCATCATTTTTCCTTACTGTGTAGGACTCTATGTGTAAATGTAGCACATTTTCTTTATCCATTCTCAGACATCATTTTTTATTGGCTGAGTACTACTATTCAATTGTTAACTGTACTGTATTTTATTTATCCATTCTTCTGTTGAGGGAAATGTAGGGGAATGTGGTACAGTAGTGGTATTGGGATATCCTGACTTATTGGGAAGCCAGGATATACTTAGAGCAGCAATAGGACAGCTCTGGAGAGGTAGAGCTGCAATAGGACATCTCTGGAGGGGGTAGAGTTGCAATGGGACAGCTCAGCCCTAGAGGAAAGGTGCCCTGATTATTGGAAAGCCAGGATACCTGAAGCTGGAGAGTGGTGATGGATGGTCTCCCTGCAGGATATAGGGATCCTGCTCCTCTTCTGGAGAGCTGCCATAGCTGAGCTGTGCTCTGTTCCCTTATGGGAGCATCCTAGCAGAGCTATCTGCTTCTTCTCCGGCCCAAGATGTTTCTTATGCTAACACTCTGCTAAGGGAAGCTCCCTGCAGAAATGTACCAATATCCTCTGACACCTTGGAAACGTTACTTTTCCTCTGCTGGCCTTGCTCACCCTCTTAAGGAGCATCCCAGCCAGGTTCTTCTGCTCTGTGCTGGCAAATGAAGGTCATCACCCAAGACTCTTTGGAGAAAGAGATT
>NW_004949605.1:14878-15444 GCF_000317375.1 Microtus ochrogaster | reverse complement strand
ACCAGGATGGAGGGGGGAGGACTTCGGACTTTCCACAGGGCAGGGAACCCTGACTGCTCTTCAGAATCGAGAGGGACGGGGAGAGGAGGGGGGGAGGTTAGGAAGGGGGGAGATTGGGGGAGGAGAATGGGAGGAGTGGGAGGCTGGGAGTAGCGGAAATTTTTTTTTCTTTCTTAATAAAAAAAAACTAAAAAAATGCATTTCTCACAAAAGGATTTAGGAAATAAATACATTTTCAAAGAAGGTGATTATCTTTCAAAGTAAAGCTTCTAGAGTGAAGAAACACAAGTATGACAATTCCTACACCACAGCTCTACTCTTTATAGAAACGCATGTGCGTTTCTCACAAAAGCATATATAAAATTCATACATTTTCAAAAGAACGTGATTATCTATCAAAATAAAGCTTCTACATTGAACAGCAACACTGCTCTCACTTCTCACAGTAGTTTGACATTTCACACACAACAGCTCTTCTCTTCAGAGAAACGCATTTGTATTTCTCATAAAAGCATTTCACGAAATTCATACACTTTCAAAAGAACGTGATTATCTTTCAAAGTAAA
>NW_004949605.1:13914-14564 GCF_000317375.1 Microtus ochrogaster | reverse complement strand
CAGCTCTTCTCTTCAGAGAAACGCATGTGCGTTTCTCTCAAAGCATTTTATGAAATTCACATACTTTCAAAAGAACATGAATATCTTTCAAAGTAAAGTTTCCACAGTGAAGAGCGACAATGATCTCACTTCTAACACAAGTTTGACATTTCACACACAACAGCTATTCTCTTCAGAGAAACGCATGTGCGTTTCTCACAAAAAGCATTTATGAAATTCATACATTTATAAAGAACGTGATTACCTTTCAAAGTAAAAATTCTACAGTGAAGAGCAACACTGCTCTCAATTCTAACAGTAGTTTCACATTTCCCACATAACAGGTCTTCTCTTCAGAGAAACCCATGTACGTTTCTCACAAAAGCATTTCATGAAATTCAAACATTTTCAAAAGAACATGATTATCTTTCAAAGTAAAGCCATACATTGAAGAGCAACACTGCTCTCACTTCTAACACTAGTTTGACAATTCCCACACAACAGCGCTTCTCTTCACAGAAACGCATGTGCGTTTCTCACAAAAAGCATTTATGAAATTCATACATTTATAAAGAACGTGATTATCTTTCAAAGTAAAAATTCTACAGGGAAGAGCAACACTGCTCTCACTTCTAACAGTAGTTTCACATTTCCCACATAACAGCTCTTCT
>NW_004949605.1:11994-12624 GCF_000317375.1 Microtus ochrogaster | reverse complement strand
TGAAGAGCAACACTGCTCTGACTTCTCACAGTAGTTTGGCATTTCGCACACAACAGTTTTTCTCTTCAGAAACGCATTTGTATTTCTCACAAATGCATTACATGAAATTCATACATTTTCAATAGAACATGATTATATTTCAAAGTAAAGCTTCCACAGTGAAGAGCAACCCTGCTGTCACTTCTAACAGTAGTTTGACCTTTCCCAAACACCAGCTTTTCTCTTCAGAGAAACGCATATGCGTTTCTCACAAAAGCATTTATGAAATTCATACATTTTCAAAAGAACATGGTTATCTCTCAAAGTAAAGCTTCTATAGTGAAGAGCAACAATGCTCTCACTTCTAAAAGTAGTTTGACATTTCACAAACACCAGCTCTTCTCTTCATAGAAAAGCATGTACATTTCTCACAAAAGAAATTATGAAATTCATACATTTTCAAAGAACGTGATTATCTTTCAAAGTAAAGCGTCTACAGTGAAGAGAAACTCTGCTCTCGCTTCTAACAGTAGTTTGACATGTCCCACACAACAGCACTTCTCTTCATAGAAACCCATGGGCGTTTCTCACAAAAGCATTTCATGAAAGTCAAACATTTTCAAAAGAACATGATTATCTTTAAAGTAAAGC
>NW_004949605.1:8235-11894 GCF_000317375.1 Microtus ochrogaster | reverse complement strand
TCTACAGTGAAGAGCAACACTGCTCTCACTTCTAACACTAGTTTGACAATTCCCACACAACAGCTCTTCTCTTCAGAGAAATGCATGTGCGTTTCACACAAAAAGCATTTATGAAATTCATACATTTACAAAGAACGTGAATATCTTTCAAAGTAAAAATTCTACAGTGAAGAGCAACACTTCTCTCACTTCTCAAAGAAGTTTGACATTTCCCACACAATAGCTCTTCTCTTCAGAGAAACGCATGTGCGTTTCTCTAAGAGCATTTTATGAAATTCATATACTTTCAAAAGAACATGATTATCTTTCAAAGTAAAGTTTCCACAGTGAAGAGCGACAATGGTCTCACTTCTAACACAAGTTTGACATTTCAAACAGAACAGCCCATCTCTTCAGAGAAACGCATGTGCGTATCTCACAAAAGCATTTGTGAAATTCATACATTTTCAAAAGAACACGACTATCTTTCAAAGTAAAGCTTCTACAGGTAAGAGCAACACTGGCGTCACTTCTAACACTAGAGTGATATTTCACAAATAACAACTCTTCTCTTCAGAGAAAATCATTTGCGTTTCTCATAAAAGCATTTCACGAAATTCATACACTTTCAAAAGAATGTGATTATCTTTCAAAGTAAAGGTTCTACAGGGAAGAGCAACCCTGCTCTCACTTCTAAAAATAGTTTGACATTTCCCACACAAAAGCTTTTCTCTTCAGAGGAACGCGTGTGCGTTTCTCACAAAAGCATTTCATGAAATTCATATGCTTTCTAAAGAAGGTGATTGTCTTTCAAAGTAAAGCTTCTACATTGAAGAGCAACACTGCTCTCACTTCTAACAGTAGTTTGACATTTCCCACACAACAGCTTTTCTCTTCATAGAAATGCATGTAAGTTTCTCACAAAAGCATTTCTGAAATTCATACATTTTCAAAGAACGTGATTATCTTTCAAAGTAAAGCTTCTACAGTGAAGAGCAACGATGGTTTCACTTCTAACACAAGTTTGACATTTCCCACACAACAGCATTTCTCTTCATAGAAAAGCATGTACATTTCTCACAAAAGAATTTATGAAATTCATACATTTTCAAAGAACGTGATTATCTTTCAAAGTAAAGCTTCTACAGTGAAGAGCAACACTGCTGTAACTTGTAACACTAGTTTGAAATTTCCCATACAAAAGCTCTTCTCTTCAGAGAAACGCATATGCGTTTCTCATTAAAGCACTTATGAAATTCATACATTTTCAAAAGAACGTGATTATCTTTCAAAGTAAAGCTTCTACAGTGAAGAGCAACAATGCTCTCACTTCTAACAGTAGTTTGACATTACCCACAAACAGTTCTTCCCTTCTTAGAAACGCATTTGCATTTCTCAAAAAAGAATTTATGAAATTCATACAATTTCAAAAGAATGTGATTATCTTTCAAAGTAAAGCTTCTATAGTGAAGAGCAACTCTGCTCTTCTAACACTAGTTTGACATGTCCCACACAACAGCGCTTCTCTTCAAAGAAACGCATGTGTGTTGCTGATTTAAGCTTTTATAAAATTAATATACTTTCCAAAGGACATTATTATCTTTTAAAGTAAAGCTTCTACAGTGAAGAGCAACACTGCTCTCACTTCTAACAGTAGTTTGTCATTTCCCAAACAACAGCTCTTCTCTGCAGAGAAACGCATGTGCCTTTTTCACAGAAGCATTATGAAATTCATACAATTTTAAAGAACGTGATTATCTTTCAAAGTAAAGCTTCTACAGTGACGAGTAACACTGCTCTCACTTCTAACAGTAGTTTGACATTTCCCACACAATAGCTATTCTCTTCCTAGAAACGCATGTGCGTTTCACACAAAAGCATTTAGAGAAATTCATACATTTTCAAAAGAACATGATTATCTTTCAAAATAAAGCTTCTACATTTAAGAGCAACAATGCTCTAACTTCTCACAGTAGTTTGATATTTCGCACACAACAGTTCTTCTCTTCAGAGAAACGCATTTGTATTTCTGATAAAAGTATTTCATGAAATTCATACACTCTCAAAAGAACGTGATTATCTTTCAAAGTAAAGCTTCTACAGTGAAGAGCAACCCTGCTGTCTATTCTAACAGTAGTTTGACATTTCCCAGACACCAGCATTTCTCTTCAGAGAAATGCAAGTGCGTTTTTCACAAAAGTCTTTCACGAAATTCATGCATTATCAAAAGAACGTAATTAACTTTCAAAGTAAAGCTTCTAGAGTGAAGAGCAACCCTGCTGTCACTTCTAACAGTGGTTTGACATTTCCAAACACCAGCTTTTCTCTTCAGTTAAACGCATGTGCGTTTCTCACAAAACCATTCATGAAATTCATACATTTTCAAAAGAACGTGGTTATCTCTCAAAGTAAAGCTTCTACAGTGAAGAGTAACACTGCTCTAACTCATAACACTAGTTTGACATTACCCACACAACAGCTCTTCTCTTCATAGAAAAGCATGTACATTTCTCACAAAAGAATTTATGAAATTCATACATTTTCCAAAAACGTGATTATCTTTCAAATTAAAGCTTCTACGGTGAAGAGCTACACTGGTCTCACTTCTAACACTAGTTTGACATTTCCCACACAACAGCTCTTCTCTTCATAGAAATGCATGTGCGCTTCTCACAAAATCATTCATGAAATTCATACATTTTCAAAGAACGTTATTATCTTTCAAAGTAAAGCTTCTGCAGTGAAGAGCAACACTGCTCTAACTTGTAACACTAGTTTGAAATTTCCCATACAAAAGCTCTTCTCTTCTTAGAAACGCATGTGCATTTCTCAAAAAAGCATTTTTAAAATTCTTACAATTTCAAAAGTACTTGATTATCTTTCAAAGTAAAGCTTCTACAGGGAAGAGCAACTCTGCTCTGACTTCTAAGAGTAGTTTGACATGTCCCACACAACAGCGCTTCTCTTCAAAGAAACGCATGTGCGCTTCTCACAAAAGCTTTTATAAAATTAATACATTTTCAAAAGAACATGATTATCATTCAAAGTAGAGCATCTACAGTGAAGAGCAACACTGCTCTCACTTCTAACACTAATTTGACATTTCCATCACAACAGCTCTTCTCTTCAGAGAAACGCATGTGCATTCTTCACAGAAGCATTATGAAATTCATACATTTTCAAAGAACGTGAATATCTATCAACGTAAAACTTCTACAGTGAAGAATAACATTGCTCTTACTTCTAACAGTAGTTTGACATTTCCCACACAATAGCTATTCTCTTCATAGAAACGCATGTGCGTTTCACACAAAAGCATTTAGAGAAATTCGTACATTTTCAAAGAACATGATTATCTTTCAAAATAAAGCTTCTACATTTAAGAGCAACACTGCTCTGAATTCTCACAGTAGTTTGATATTTTGCACACACCAGTTCTTCTCTTCAGAGAAACGCATTTGTATTTCTCACAAAAGTATTTCTTGAAATACATACATTTTCAAAAGTACTTGATTATCTTTCAAAGTAAAGCTTCTACAGTGAAGAGCAACACTGCTCTCACTTCTAACAGTAATTTGACATTACCCACACAACAGCTCTTCTCTTCATAGAAAAGCATGTACGTTTCTCACAAAAGAATTTATGAAATTCATACATTTTCAAAGAACGTGATTATCTTT
>NW_004949605.1:0-2672 GCF_000317375.1 Microtus ochrogaster | reverse complement strand
TTGTAGCCATCAAAATATCATGGCCAGGACAGTCAACAAAGGAAACATGCCTGACTAATTTGAAGTTCCCTTTGGTCCCAGGAATGTCTGTGGGAAACTCATCCGGTGTACTACTGCCACATGACCTGTAACATTCTGGTCTAGGACAACTTGGGTCATCAAGTTTATAAATCTTGGCATTGGCATATCCAACCTTGATGGTAATGTTTTTTTTTTTGGTTCATTTTAGAATCTGACGGTGTGCACTCCAGAAATAGCCTTTACTACAGTGGACTTCCCATGAGCTACATGGCTAATTGTACCAATAATATTTGTAGCTTGTCTACTGATAACTTCATGTGAAAGTGGTGACAACTTGGTGATGTCCAATGTGAGTAGATCCTGTCGAGAAAGATGTGGCTGCCCGAGAGTCACTCCAACCTCACCCCCAGCCATCTTGCTCAGAGAGGAAGACGTGATTATCTTTCAAAGTAAAGCTTCTACAATGAAGAAAAACACTGCTCTAACTTCTAATACTAGTTTCACATTTCCCATACAACAGCTCTTCTATACATAGAAACGCATGTGAGTTTCTCACAAAAGCATTTATGAAATTCATACATTTTGAAAAACATGATTATCTTTCAAAGTAAAGCTTCTACAGTGAAGAGCCACACTGCTCTCACTTCTAACAGTAGTTTGACATTTCCCACACAACAGCTCTTCTCTTCATAGAAAAGCATGTACGTTTCTCACAAAAGAATTTATGAAATTCATACATTTTCAAAGAATGTGATTATCTTTCAAAGTAAAGCTTCTACAGTGAAGACCTACACTGGTCTCACTTCTAACACTAGTTTGACAATTCCAACACAACAGCTCTTCTCTTCAGAGAAATGCATGTGCGTTTCTCACAAAATATTCATGAAATTCATATGCTTTCTAAAGAAGGTGATTGTCTTTCAAAGTAAAGTTTCTACATTGAAGAGCAACACTGCTCTCACTTCTAACAGTAGTTTGACAATTCCCAAAAAACAGCTCTTCTCTTCAGAGAAACGCATTTGTATTTCTCACAAAAGCATTTCATGAAATTCATACATTTTCAAAAAAACGTAATTATCTATCAAAGTAGAGCTTCTACATTGAAGAGCAACACTGCTGTCACTTCTCACAGTAGTTTGACATTTCGCACACAACAGCTATTCTCTTCAGAGAAACGCATTTGTATTTCTAACAAAAGGATTTCATGAAATTCATACACATTTAAAAGAACATGATTATCTTTCAAAGTAAAGCTTCTACAGTGAAGAGCAACACTGCTGTCACTTCTAACAGTAGTATGACATTTCCCACACAACAGATTTCTCTTCAGAGAAACACATGTGCGTTTCTCAAAAAAGCATTTCATGAAACTCATACATTTTCAAAAGAACGTGATTATCTTACAAAGTAAAGCTTCTACAGTGAAGAACAACACTGGTCTCAGTTCTAACACTAGTTTGACATTTCCCACACAACAGCTCTACTCTTCATAGATACGAATGTGCGTTTTTCAAAAAAGCATTTATGAAATTCATACATTTTCAAGAGAACGTGATTATCTATCAAAATAATGCTTCTACATTGAAGAGCAACACTGCTCTCACTTCTCACAGTAGTTTGACATTTCGCACACAACAGCTCTTCTCTTCAGAGAAACGCATTTGTATTTCTCATAAAAATATTTCATGAAATTCATACACTTTCAAAAGAACATGATTATCTTTCTAAGTAAAGCGTCTACAGTGAAGAGCAACCCTGTTCTCACTTCTAACAGTAGTTTGACATTCCCCACACAACAGCTTTTCTCTTCAGAGAAATGCATGTGCGCTTCTCACAAAAGCATTTTATGAAATTGATACATTTTCAACAGAACGTGATTATCTTTCAAAGTAAAGCTTCTACAATGAAGAGCAACACTTGTCTCACTTCTAAGAGTAGTTTGACATTTCCCACAAAACAGCTCTTCTCTTCATGGAAATGCATGTGCTTTTCTCAAACAAGCAATTCAAGAAATTCATACATTTTCAAAAGAACGTGATTATCTTTCAAAGTAAAGCATCTATAGAGAAGAGCAACAATGGTCTCACTTCTAACACAAGTTTGACATTTCCCACACAACAGCTTTTCTCTTCATAGAAACGCATGCGCATTTCTCACAAAAGCATTTATGAAATTCATACATTTTCAAAAGAACGTGATTATCTTTCAAAGTAAAGCTTCTACAGTGAAGAGCAACACTGCTCACACTTCTAACAGTAATTTGAAATTATACACACAACATCTCTTCTCTTCATAGAAATGCATGTGCGTTTCTCACAAAAGCATTTATAAAGTTCATACATTTTCAAAAGAACGTGATTATCTTTCAAAGTAAAGCTTCTACAGTTAAGAGCAACACTGGTGTCACATCTAACACTAGAGTGATATTTCACAAACAACAACACTTCTCTTCAGAGAAACTCATTTGCGTTTCTCACAAAAGCATTTCATGAAATTCATATACTTTCTAAAGAACCTGATTATCTTTTGAAGTAAAGCGGCTACATTGAAGAGCAACACTGCTCTCACTTCTCACAGTAGTTTGACACTTCACACACAACAGCTCTTCTCTTCAGAGAAACGCATGTGAGTTTCTCACAAAAGCATTTCAT
>NW_004949604.1:0-15460 GCF_000317375.1 Microtus ochrogaster | reverse complement strand
AGGGTGAATTGATTTCTCGGCAGTGAAGCTTCTGAGTCATGCGATGTTCTCCTTTTTAATCAAGTTGTTGGTGACACTACAAAAGGCCCATAGCATCTTAGTTCCATGAATAGCCAAGCAGCAACTTCTTTATTGTTGGCAACCCTAAAAGAGGAGAATTATGGGGGATACTTGACCCCAGATATTTATAGCACTGGGATCTGAAAAGGAAAGACTTTATCCTCCAAAGTCTCAGTCAGAGGCTTATTGCTCTGGCCTTTTAAATCCAGTAGCTTGAAAACTGAGGGCTGATGTCTATAGACTCTCAAATTGAGAAGCTTGTGACTCTAGTCCTTAATTAAGTAGGGACTGACAGCAGCAGGCTTACACAGATGAAGGCTTGCAAACCTAGGTACTTAAACAAGATCCTTAGCCCTCTAGGCTCTGGATGTCAGTGACAGGACAGTCACAGCCTGGAGCTCCAGACATCACAGCTCTCAGCATTTAACCCTTGGTGACAAACTCCTCCAGTAACCAGAGGCTGGACTTACTCTTCAGTCTCGCCTTGCTCAGCCTCAGGTCTTTACCACCACCTGTGTTCTGCACTTTTCTCTCCCACTGCCTTGGCTCATTGGAACTTTCAGATTTATGTAGTCAGTGTTTCATGAGCTCTGGCCTCTTTGAACTCCTCTATCCTTTTTGCCCTCACAAGCTATACTCCTGGTCATCCTGGAAGCTGAGGAGGTATCTCCTAAATGCTGATTGAACTCAATGGTTACAGATTGTAGAATTTTTTTTGTGGACTCCTGGCTTTAGGTGATCGAATCACCTTACCACTGTTGTGGCTGAGTGCTGCATCTGGAAGTCTGGTGTTGTGTGTGTTCTTAGTACGAGCAGCTCAGTCATTCTACCTGCAGCAGGACCCATGTAAGCACCAAGAAAGTAGTCAGCAGAGGATTTTGTTGAAGGATTTCGTAGCATAAAGTGTACAGAGGATGAATGCTTATGAAGGGAAACCTACAGGATTGCCCCCATGGATGAGAAAAGCAGCCTGCTTGTGTAGCCAGATTCGAGGCATGGCTGTTTGTCCACTTTCGAGTCTGACAGTCGTAGGTATTTGCTGAGTCATCGAGGGGAAGATTAAACTTTCATCCTCTTGGGATAGCTGCAAGATAGGCAAGAACATCTAAAGAGATCGTACATGGGATCTTCTAGCCATCACTGCTTCCTGTCAGGGCTGGTGCTCCTTTGCCACTTTGGGCTGTCTGGAGCAACAGTGACTGAAGCAAGGTCTTCTCAAACAGTAGATGTGGCTTTAGGTGAAGCCATGGTCACTGCTTCAGTGGGGTCTTCTCATTGTGTTCACCACATGGTCAAAGAAGCCAAGCTGCTGTTATAAAAATTTAGCCAGTCATCAAAGAAGAGATGGTTGCATGACAGCTCTGACGCAAGGCAGCAGGGTGCAAGAGGGACTTCTAGCTGCTGTCAGCCAAAAAGCCAAGCAACTCCATTTACCCAAGGAAAATCAATAAAGATGATTTCTAGCAATGACTTGACAAGTACTTTAGCGAATTATAACGCCTGCTTCCCACAGCCTATACTCTCCTTATAAAACATCATTTCTTTCTACTTATCAGGTTTATGAGTAACTGTTTTCATCAATTCTTCCAAAAATTCTACTATCCTACTATGTACATATATACATATATATCATTATGTGTTTGTTATATGTATATGCATATATGTGTACATATATTATACACATATATAAAATATATTATTCCCTAGGCTTCTGGACACGTGTAGTTGCCATTTCATTGTAGAGTTTTGAGTATAGGTCTTCCATTGAGCTTTAGTGTCTGGGGCTTAAAACATCACTCAAGCCCTTTCACTCCAGCACTCAAGCTGCCCTGCTTATTCACCAGGCTCCACTATCGTTTCTGCAAGCTTCAAGGAGTATAAACGGATTTTCAGACCACTGAGCACTATCCAAAATGTGATTTAACACAAGCAATAGATGATTTAACACAATAATAGACTGATGACTTTCTATCCATGTTTTAATTTTATTGAATGGACATATTCCTTAAAGGTCCACTTGTTCATTTATTATTATTATTTTATCTTAGCCACTTTTTCAAATTTTTAAATGATAGTTTTAACCATAGAGGATTTGATGCTGACTGTGGTTTCCATTGTTTCCTAGTTAGTATTTACTGTAAACTTGACACAGGTTAAACTCGTCTGAAAAAGGAATCATGACTGATTGTTTCCATTGGGCAGTTCTGAGGACATTTCTATGATGGGTTGTCTTGACTGTGTTAACTGATATAGGAGGGTCCAGATGGTTTGGTGTCATACCTTTTCCTGAGCAGGTGGTCTCCTGTTGCATAAGAAAGCTATCTAAGCTGAAGCCTGTGAGTAAGCCAGGTAACAAACTAGTTTGCAATTAGAATCCTCCATGGTTTCTGCTGTGTACTCTCTCTTGTACACAATTCCCTGGTTAGTAGTGATGATGTGTGGATTAGCAAGCTGTCCTCCCTTTAGGTTTCCTGCCCTGAGATACTGTCCAGACTTCCCTCATGATGGACTATGATCTGGAAGTGTAAGATGAAGTAAACGCCTTCCTCCCCTAAATCGCTTTGGTGGAGTGTTTTAACCCAACAACACAAAGGAAAAGAGAACACAGTGCTTTACCTTACATTGTTTCCCTCTCTCTGACTTTCTCATTGAATTTCTGCATCTGTGTAACATCCTGTGGTTTCAAGGTATCATAACCCGCTATGTTTGCCCATCTGTGCTACCTCTCTTCTCTTTCTTGTTTCTCAGCTGCAGGTGGAGTGTGCCTACACCTGCTACTAGTCCTGCCAGATTTGCTGTCCTCTTTTCTCTGGGATCTTTGTCCTAAAATCCCCATAATTTCATGTGTCTTTTGGGCAGTCTTCATGAATTCTCACCTCGACTTTCAGAAAGTATAATTCTTTCACCAAACATGTGTACTTGTAGACCAAGATTTCCTACTACAAAACGTCATATTAAGGTGGCCATTGATTAATCACACAGGGATTAATGTAGTTTATTGATTTTTTTTCTACATGTTGCCATCCAGTTACACCAGCACCATTTTCTGAAGATGCTTTCTTTGATACGTTGTATATTTTTGGCTTTTTATTTTATCAAAATCAGATGTTTAGAGGTGACATTTCTCATTGTTTATCTCTTTCACTTTTTTAAAAAAATATTTATTTTACTTTGATTATGTATATTAAGGATGTGTATGCGTGTCTGTGCATGCACATTATGCATGTTTATCTGCCCATGGAGGCCAGAAGAAGATGATATGTTTCCTGGACCTGGAGTTAGTTATTGGCGGTTGTGAGTTACCCAACTTAGGTTCTCTGCAAGAACAGCAAGCATTATTAACTACTGAGCTATTACTACAGGAGAATAGCTTTTTCCTTTACTGTGACATGAGAAAAGAATGATCAAGAAACACATGCTTCTCTACGTATGATATAGCAACTGGTATACCATACTGGTATGTGTGTCTACTTATAATTATTAACTGCTTGAATGTTCATTGGATTGATAAACAGCTAAATAAAACAAATGTGAAATTTTCAACATGAAATGTAACTATCAAAATACCAAATTCATATCATGTCCATGCAAAGTAAAAATAGAAGACAAGGGATGGTTGAGAAGACCCAGCTGTTAAGAGCACTGGCAGTTCTTCCAGAAACCCTGGCTCAATTCCCAGCACCCACATGGTGGCTCACCATCATCTGTAACTCTAGTTCCACGGATCCCATGGTTTCTTCTGGCCTCCACAAGCACCAGACACTCATACTAATGTAGAGAAAACATTCATAAATTAAACTTAAAAATATTAAATTAAATAGTCAAAAGTAACTGCAAAGCTTGTGTGAAAGAATTGCACTCATAGTTAATTTTTCCTTTATATCTTTTAATGTGACCCTTGAGAATCTTGCCACTGTAGAGAACTTGCTTCGCAGTGAGACCTTAGTACTTAAAATACCATACACACTGATGCAGACCAGATGAGTGACACGGTGTGGAATCATTCTGTAAAGCATGAAACCTTTTATTTAAAAGGGCAAAAGGCATGACTGCCTAAACAGGATCTGGACATGATGACACAGATATAGACATGTCAAAGAGGAGAGGGGAAAGCTTAAAACGGCCTCGACCCTCTCCAAATGATGTGAGATTCCCCTCTGTGTGTTTTGAATATCATTGGTTAATAAAGGAACTGCTTTGGGCCTATAGCAGAGCTATGGGGGAACAGAGCTAAGCTGAATGCTGGGAGAAATGAGGCAGAGTCAGGGAGAAGCCATGGAGCCACCAGTGGAGACAGAAGTGCTGAAACTTTGCTGGTAGGCCACAACCTGGTGGTGATGCAGATTAATGGAGATGGGTTATATTAAGATGTAAGAGTTAGCCAATAAGAAGTTAAAGCTAATTGGCCAAGCAGTGATTTAAATGATATAGTTCTGTGTAATTATTTGAGGGCTAAGTGGCTGGAAACCAACAAGCAGCCTCCTATAACACCCAAAGGACTGTAGGTGACTAGGGAATTTCAACAATGGGAAAAATAGTCTTTCCCAGGGAAGACCACACCAATTATTTATCCATTGTCGATTATTCATCCAAATGAAAGCATATATAAGAACAATATTATACAAACTATATTTGGTAATATATGTGTATATATGTATACACATGTGCATAAGAACACAATGAATAAAAAAGAGATTTTGGAGTTGAACGAGAGCAAGGAGGGGTGTGTGGAGTTTGGAGGGAGAAGAGGGAAGAGAGAAATGAAATTAATTAAAATCTCAAAAATAAAATTTTGAAGAAGAAAACTTCTTAAAAATGTCCTCGTGTTCTCTTCCGAGATGCTGCAGGCTATAAGCAAGTTTGTATAGATGAACAGCAGCTTGCTAAGACACAGCTCCTAGCTTGCAAACAGGCTTGAATTGTATTTAGTGGCTTGGATGAAGATCAATTTTACTGGTGACGAGATTTCATGATTGAAAGAATCCCATTTAAAAGCGATGATCATTGAGAGATTACGTTCAGCCACTTGATACGGAAGAAGAGTTTCTCAAAGCGCCAACTCTATTTTCCTGGCTATGCAATAAAATAAAATCCTTCCTGATTCTTCTAGGACCACTGGGTTTGGAAAGCACAGTAGCCAGTATGTGGCTTATGCATCTTGTTTATTTCTACTTCTAGATAAGAAAAATAGCAAAATGATAAATTGTGATAAAAGTAACATCACTCTTTTTAAAGACTCGATAGATTTTCAAGCAGAGATTTTATTTCTGATCTTCTTGACATCTCTTGATTTCTACGTAAGGAAACACAATTAAAATCTTATCAGCTGTATCCCAGAGGAACAAACACTATTTTATCAGACTGCCTTCCTCTCTAGGTAAAGGGTTGGTAAGGTGATCCTGTAGTTCATGTGTATTATTCTTTAGAAAACAGCAGGCAGAAACATTAGTACTGGTTCAGTTCACAGTTGTCATAAGGGTAATTCTAATTGTATAGTGAGATAATTAAAAATGTGGCCCTTCTTACCACAGGTAGCTACAATATTGTGTAATCATCAGTTCTCTCTCTCTCTCACTTTCTCTCTCTCTCTTTCTCCCTGTGTGTGTCTCTGTGTGTATTCTTTTATGTTTTATTTTTAACACTTTATTCATATCAGCATCACAAATGTAACAATGTGATGGCTTTTAATAACCTATTGAACTATGCTCAATGGATTATACTATATGTTTAAGCATTTTTTTCTAAATGTGCAGGCCAGGCTGGCCTTGAACTCATTACTCAGTATTCCTGCCTCTGCCTCCTTCAGTAAATCCTACCAGTATGTTTCACCACCACAACTGGCTAAACTTTATTGATGCTCAGGCTTCATGCTCGCTCTACCAAAAGCACATAAGCTAAGGTGACATTTCACTGAATCTTCAAGTACTCAAAATAAATAGCCACAAAGGCAAGGCTGTTCTTACTTGAAAGGATATGGGGTATTTTATGGGAAATTTTCCAGTAAGGATCAATGGCTGATGTGGTATCTTTTCTGACCTACTTACCAGACTATAAGAATATAAAGAACTATGAGAAAGGCTCTTACACTTAGTTATGCACAAGTTATACAAAACATTGTGGAATTTAGTATACGTTTATAAATATGCACTTAAGGAAACTACATAACTGCCTTCACTTTGAGCTTGTGTGTTGGTGACAAGGAGCTGTTCTTGAAAACCGCAGCACTGTTTCTATACTTCTCATATAGTATGAAAGTAACCAAAATGACCAAATTTAGTCATAAATAAATAGACAGCATCCAGTGCTGAAGTCATTGGTGGCTTTTTATTTTATGTCATTTGGAAATTCCTTCAGAGATGAGAATATGACAACCTATCTTGGCAAACCCATCCTCATTAGCTGTGGATACCTTAGCCTTCTTGTTGTACAGGCTTGTCGGCATCCACCAATTCTGGCATTTGTAGCTATGAGATCTGTTCAGGGCATGTATTCTGCTTTTGCTTGTGTTATACATTCAAAAGTGGTTACCTCAGAAGATAAAGTAAAAATAATCTATGTAAAATGTTTAATGTGTTATTTAATGACCAGTCTACTATGCATACTAAGACTCTCTATGGGAAAATGACCAGTAGACTGGATAGCTATTGAAAATGGGATTTATGAGACTGGCATGCATAGTACGGCCTGCGCCACACAGCAGTGACAACCTATCTCATGGAGAGACTGAAAATACTCTGGTGCTCAGTCCCTGGGGTTGATTGCTCCAACAGTCCTGTTTTGAGGATTCCTAATGGTCACATCGCCAAATCCCAACCATAACCCTGGACATGCACTTTCTCAGTGGAAGGACAAGAAGATGGCGTTTGATGTCAAATTATTCTTTTCTTCTTGTTTCATTTTTTTTGATGCAATATCTCCCTATGTAGTGCTTGGCTGCACCTGCCTCTTCCTATTTTTTTTTCTTTTTCCTGGGAATTCCCTCACAGTCAAGTCTGGACACACATCCCCTAGCTGAGTACAGATATGATCAAGTTCAAAATCAAAATAAGCCTTTATTGACAATTCAATCAAATTGATGTTGTTTTTTGAAAGAGTAGATGTATTAAAATACTTCCATTGATAATCTCAAAAGCACCACATCTTAGAGGCAAGGACTACTTTCTGTAGCCATTTGACTCTTTAGTTTAAGGTGTGCTGACCTTGAACATCATGGATTATCACAGAAGGTAAGTTTAAATCTGGTTCTTGCTGTAAGTACTTTTGTGTCCTTTGGTAGCCTTCTCTGTCTTTTCTTTTATGTTTTCTATCATTATTTACTATTTATAATGAGATGATTCCATAGAATACATCAATATTAAATTACTGACACTCGCAGGCCCTTGGGCATTTTAATCTGTGGGAGGGAATGAGAGGATGAAGAAATTAATTTGAATTTCTTTCACTAAGAAAAGTGAAAAAAGACATACAATTAAAGTAACTAAAGAAACTTGATGAAAATTTGGTATGTTAAAATAGTAATAGAATTATTGCTTTTGGTGAAGATATGAAAAATGATTGGTGGGAGCATAATATGGCGCAGGCATTTTAGGAAATAGGGAAGTCCTTTGGAAAGCTGTAGATGAAGGCGCTGAGTACCCGACCCTTTCACAATGAGGGCATCCAAGAGTGCTGGAAACTGATGTTCAAAAGGTTAGTTGAACACGAATGCCCACTGCAGTAATATCCTTGTGGCTAAAAGTGGAAGGAAGCCTATCTACTTGTGATCTAATTAATGAATGAACAAGATGCACTGTAGCAGTACAAAAGAACAGCATTCAGACAGAACAGGGAGGGCAGAGCAAACACACCCCTGCCAGTTCAGATGAGATATGGTGCTAACCAAAAGAAGCAAATATAGAGGTGACTTACTGTATGATTCCATTCATATCAAATGTCTAGAGTAAGTGAATCCCAGAAAGAGAAGGAAGACCAATATTTGCCTGAACTGAGGACAGAGCACAGGTAAAGGGCACAGATTACTGCAAGAGAGAAATTGTTCTAGCGCTGGGTAATGGTAACAACTGCACAACTTGTAATGATTGTGAACACACTAAGTTCTGCTGAATTATAGATTTAACCAGGGACATGGTATAGTAATTATATCAAAATAAATGAAAATTAGTATGTGAAAAATAAAGCACCTAAAAATCCCCTTGGGAAAGAAATGGTGAATTTTGTTTTTGTTTATAATAAAGAGCATATGCAAATTTAAAAATAGTCTTTTTATATACAGAATTTGCTTAATATTTTCCTCATGGGACTTACTTCTATAGTAAATAGTTAATTTTATTTTTATATAAAATATATGAATTGGGCTGGCGAGATGGCTCAACAGTTAAGAGCACTTGCTATTCTTAAAGAGGGCATGTGTTGGTTCCTAGCTCACATATCACATTACTTACAACCATAGTAATTCTAGCTCCAGGAGGCTGATGCCCTTTCTGGCTTTTTATGTGCTTACAGACACAGGGTGCAAATCCACACACATATACATACACACAAACACATGCACATAAAATAAGTAAATCTCAAAAACATGATTTTTTTTTCTGTCCTTAGGAGGGCAATATGCCCGTTGGGTAGTAAAACATGTTTTGTACACCTGATTGGACTCATAAGGAAAATTGATTTATTCTCTATCTCCCTTGCTTCCCTCTTCCCATACATATATGCACAGATCATTCTATCATTTTGATACAGTCTGTGTTTTCTCAATTTTGTGTATGATTCAGTTATAACAGAAACTTTTAGATTAATCTGCATTATCATGTTTCAGTTGCTTAGGGTTATAAAAATGAACTAAGTAAAACTGAACGCAGTAAAATATTTTCAATACTTGTAAAATGTGTGTGTGTGTGTGGTGTGTGTGTGTGTGTGTGTGTGCATGTTGGGGTTTTTTGAGACAGGGGTTTCTCTATATAGCCCTGACTTTTCTTTGAACTCAGAGATCTGCCTGCCTCTGCTGGCTGAGTGCTGGATGAAATGCATGAATCACTAGGTTTGGCAGAAATATTTTTAAAGCATGCTTAGTTTATAATGGCCATAATATTTATACCAAAATCAAATTTTTCATCAGAAAAGTATGCTATCAATTTATATTTACCAATTTATAATAAAAATAGAAATGTCATGTTCCAATGTGAAAATCTAAGGTCAGGATTCACTTTGGGAAAGAAAGAAAAGTGGCGACAATAATTCTCTGCTTGTACAAAATTCTGTGTCTAAGAGTTCAGATTTATTTCACGGGAGTAAATACCTTTGACTCTAGGAGTGAGTTTTTGTGCCCTGATTTTTCCTAGTTTCATCTAAAGAAGTCTCTTTCCAGTTTTTAAATACTAAAGATCTTCAAACTATACTTCATAACTTACTTCTTACACTTTTTACCAGTTTAATGTTTGAATGTGTGTCTTCATGACATCGATGAATATAGTAATAGAAATCTTGGTATGTTAGAATCAACAGGATTGGAATTTTTGGAATTACCTAGTACTAGATATCTTGATGTGTTAGAATAAATGCAATTGCAATTTTTGAAATTACCAAAAGTCATTATTTAAATGAAGATGTGCTGGAACCTAGAAGACAGTTGACTCCAGGTGTTTTGGTATTAAGATCATGGCTGAGAGTCATCCACCTGACTAGCAGCATAGCCTTTTGTGGACATAAGATGTTTTCCTGTTAGTAGTGATATTAACAGCTCAAGGTCACCAGAATCCCAGGTGTTGAGTTCGATTGCTTGGTGCTGAAGTGTAAGTAATCTTGTGTTGATTTTTTGTTGTTGTTGTTGTTGAGTTTGGAGGCCTGGGTGTCCTCACTGTAATAACATTAAGGATGACCACTGCTGATCCAGAATTCATTAAAATTTAATCAGAAGTAACTAGAAACATGAAATTGCCAGGTTATTCTAGAGTCCCATTTATAACAGAGAAAATAAACAGGGGTGGGGATGGAGAAAGGAAAGAAAGAGACAGAGAGAGAGAGAGAGAGAGAGAAATAGAGAGAGAGACACAGAGAGAGAGATAGAGAGAGAGAGAAAGAGAGAGAGAGAACTTTCTAGTAATTGTTCATTGCTTACTAAATTACTTATTCAGGTAATACCTTATTATTTTTGAATTACTACTTATTCTGCCAGCTTAGCTACTCCAAACATGATACTGATAACTACTGTAAATGAAATATAATTTGAACATAAATGAAGAGTAAAATGAAAGGTATCTCTGGTCAGCTTTTTGATATTGAAATTTAAGTGCAGCGAGGCAAATATATTTAAACTAAATTTCAAATCTACTTAAAATTTTGTGTTAGAGTTGCTTCACGGAAAGAAAACAAGTATAAAAATTATTCTGAAATTAATATTTAAAGACAAACCCCAACTACTAGAAATATTGAGAACTTTACATTTGGGATTTTAGGAATCATTCCTAAATGAATATATTCTATAAAGCTTGTTACTAGGAAAGAAAATACTCTGTGGTTTACCTGAAAGAAAAAAAGACATGTATCTAGCTACAATTCCACATTTAATTGAAAATCACGTTTCCTCTAAGGTCTTGGTCTCATACAGGTATCATTTCAAATACAGAGTGCCAAACACATAAACAGACTTTGAAGCCAGTTTTCACTCACAGTGTCTTCATTGTGAGTAATAATCTATATGTGTATTTTTTTCCATTTTTCATTCGGGGAGAATTCATGCAGCTACACAATATGGATTATCTCATCATCTCATTAGCATCTGTATTCTTGAGAAGCACACATCTGTCTGCATAGTTCTGAAGAGAGTAACCTGAGCTCCAGTGGAAATCCAGTATTAAATGACCATTCTTTGCAACAGTTTCAGGGACACAGAATGTCACCAAATCATCAATACTAGACAGTGAAAAAATCCTCTAACTTAGATATTCAAACATTATAATATTTTACAAGGTTTAGTTTCAATACACTCATGTCTTTCCTAGCAGCTTTTATTTCTATGTTAATAAGTATCAAGTACAAATCAGAATGTGGCGCTATGGAAATCTGGCTCATCCTGAGGCTTGTGTGAGTCTTGTATTAATATTAGCATACGGTTGACCAAATATCTCAGATAATTAGAATTTTCAACCTGCTTTCTAGGTCATATTTGATCAAAGATAACCATTTGAGAGGGGAAAGAGCTTTTCTTTCTCTTCTCAAGAAAGGACGTGTGTGAAGGGGGCAGCAAAACTGAAATATTAAAGATAGTAGATATCATTCGAGGAGCATGCTATTTCAAAGGCAGAATAGCGCCAAATATTACCCCAAACTAGGAATAGGAAAATTATTATTTTAAGCACTGGTACCTAACAAAGAAATGTAAATGAATCCCAGGTCTATATCTGAATTTCTACATAACTTACTTTGAAGTTTTAATAAGTTTTAGTATTAACTTGGTGTTCAGGTACAGACATTTTAAGGGCTCATTCATACTAATATTAGCAAGTTTGCTTTGTAAGTCTCACAGATACAATCGCCTCCCTTTTTAGTTGCCCAAGCAATTATTCTCCTGTGATCTTTTTAGTTTTGTCCACTATTATAGTTTCCAGTTCTTACCCAACTCTCAGTTCATTAATCTTCTTTCCTATTCATCTGCCTCCTCTCTTTTGCTGTCATTTGCCTTTTGTATTTGTGGGCCATCCATCAGGACCATGCTTGTTCCTTGTATGTTTACAGTATGCTTCTTGGTTATAAAGCACAGATTTGAATAATGTAAAGAATTATAGCCTTCCAAAACTCATAATTGCTGTACATATATTCTTTCTTAACATTTCAAGAAGAAACTTTTTGGCTATATGTGGATTATATAACATACGGTTATGGTCTTCACGTAGTAAGACAAGTCACTATAGATAATTGACATATTTTCCATTTCACAGTCATCCATTTAGTAGCAAGACCATCAAAAGCCAGTAATTATTTATTAGCTTTGCCACTAGTGTTCTTTTCCATAAATACTGTGCAGTTTATTAACTATGTGAATATATGTGTGTAAGCACATGCACCTTCTGTATATTGGGGATGGATGCCAGATGTTGTTCAGCACTCTTAATCCACTGTTGACTTTATCTCTTGCAATGGGCTATCTTACTCAACCAGAGATTCTCAAACAGTGAAGGTGGCTGACCTGTAAGTTCCATGAATTCCTTTCTTCCTTCTGCCAGCATCAAGGTAACCACTTCAGACCATCATGCTTTCTACATGGTGCTGACATCCAATTCAGGTCCTTGTTTGTGGTGTTTGAATGGGAATGTCCCTCATAAGCTCATTTGAATGAATACTTGGTCCCCAGTTGGTGGGACTATCTGGGAAGGATTAGGATGTTTGGCCTTGCTGGAGTCAGATCAGGTTTTGAGATTCCAGAAGCCCATGGCTTCCCATGTGCTTGTGGATCAAGATGTAAAACCCTCAGTCAATTGCTTCAGTGTCATGTCTGCCTTTCTGCTGCAATTCTCTCTACCATGCTATTCATGAACTGTAGCTGCAACCATAAGTCCCACATTAAGCATTTTCCTTTATAAGTTGTCTTGGTCATGGTGTTTTATTTAGGAATAGAAAAGTAACTAAGACATTGTACTGCCATAGCAGACACTTTCCAAACCAATTCATCTCTCGAGTCCTTCTTTGTTTAAATAAGCAACTACACAGCAGAGACAGGTTAGATTGTTGGTGGGGAGATGCTAAAATCAATGCCTGTACAGTGACATCCCTGCGAATTCTATTTTCAAAGCCACACCTTAATCTTTGGAGCTATTTTAATGACCTTTGTTCTTCAGGGAGGACTGAGTAAGGATCTGTGATTCAAATTCTTTTAGGTATCACATGATTAAAAACCAATTTATTGAACAAGTTGGTCAAATTCTGATTGTGTGGGTAGGATGAGCATCAGTACATCATATCTGGGCATGTAAATCTCCAAAGGAGGAGGAACATGGGTGTAAAGTTGGAGCTGTTTATGAGAGCAGTCAATGATTATATGATTGAAAATACCTCACAGTTGTTGATTTTGACATGGAAAACAGGTACATTTTAAGTGAAAATTTTTGAAAGAAAGAAAGAAGAGAAACATCATTATACTCATTACAAAAGAGGACTACAGAAACATAAACTAGGTTATTAATGACATGCTTAGAAATGGGCACACACTGGATGATTCCACTGGTTTGAGAAGAGCTGTCTTTAAATATCATGCTCATAAATACAGAGAAGGTAGCAGTAATTGCCAGTAATTACAGGAGGATGACACAGATTTTATGGATGTATATGATGCTACTAGCAAGTTTAGCATGACTCACTTATATTGTGTAGATGCAATTTTCTTTTCCTCCTATACTGGTGTTTTGAGAGTTTTTCTCGTGAAAGCATAACTAAATTTCATGAAATTGTATTTTCAGTATCTTTTAAGAAGACCATGTGATTTCAATTGTGTTTCATATTAATTTGGTGATACACACACTGGCTGAATTCTACTTGTGGATGATTTTGCATCCTAAGGACAAACCTGACATGTTTGTGTCGTGTGGTTATTTTGCTATGATGCTATATTGTTTGTTAGCAGTATGTGAGGATTTTACGTCCATGTTTTTCGGTGACGTTATTTTGCAATTTTCTTTTCTGACAGTGTCTTGGGTACTGAATTGGTAATAGACTCACAAAATGAATTTATGTAAGTGTTCTGTCTCTTGCTACTTTTTGGAACAGTATGAGAAAAACTGTTAATAATTTTTCCATAAACATTTGGCAGAATTCACTCATGAAGTAACATGGTTCTGAGATTTCCTTTAATGAGTTTTTTTTTCCATTTTATTACTTTTCATTTGTAATTTGTCTGTTCAATGTTTACATTTCTTCTTGTTTCTATTATAATAGGTGGTATATTTTAGAAATTTTTCCATTACTTTGAAATTATCCAATTTATTGGTGTATGATCCTTGTACTGGTTACTCTTCTGTTGCTCTAATAGAAAAAGACATTGCCAAAACAACTTATAGAAGAAAGCATTTATCTTGAATTCCCCAAGAATGCCCCTTTATTGTGTTCAGGGGCAGATTATATAGAGCTAGCCACACCCCAGCCAAACCCACCAGAAACCACTCTCCTGCCATCAGGAACTCCTGAAGGTCTTGTGCTTAGAGCAGCTGTAGGCACTCAGATCAGGGGATTACAAGAAATTCAGAATCTGGGGTCTCACTGCTCCCAACACCCCATGTCATATTTCCTAAACCTCTGCAAGCCATGTCACCAACTGGGCACCAAGAGTTCAAAGGCCCCAGACTAAAGTGGCTATTTCTCATTCAAACAACCACAGGATACCTTGATCTCTGTGGGCCAGTGGCAGGTCTCCTCTCATTTCTAATTTGGTTTTACTATGGTTTGTTCTCTTTGTTCACTTAATCTCAACATATGCTTGTTGCCTCTACCAATTTTGTTGACTTTAATAGTCAAAAAAAATCGGTGAGATACTGAATCACATACATGTCACACACTAGTTGTACTCTGGTCATTTAGATGAAGAGGAATGTTAAACTAATCATGAAAATGTTTAATCTGATATTTGTATTAATTATTAATCATTTGATGTTTATGTGGTTAATAAAGAATGAAGCTGATAGACCTACCCAAGGAGTCTGCTTCGTGTAGTTTTATTTCCATGTTTCAAAATAATAAACCATCCAGAGTTTCATTCAAATGAATTTTTTCATGAACTGTTTCTGAATAATAGGGAAGGCACATCTTAGTCATTTGTGAAATGTTGAAGGGTGAAAGCATGATGATACTTTTCTAGAAGGGATGCTCAACCGGAGTGGAAGGGAGAAGTAGGTAGAGATACAGTCTATGCACCTGGGAAGCTGTTGACTAATGCTCAAGCAGAAGTAGGTCCTTCTGAGGCGGGCAAGTTCAAAAGAGCACAAGGTTTGGATGACTACGCCATCATACCCTGAAAGCAGTGGTTCTCAACCTTCCTAATGCTGTGACCCTTTAATACAGTTTCTCATGTTGTGGTAACCCCAAACCATAACATTAGTTTTGTTACTACTTAATAACCGTAATCTTGATGCTCTTTTGAATTGTAATGTAAATACCCATGTTTTTGATGGTCTATGAGAGGGTCATTCAGCCACACGTTGAAAAATCACCCACTTTTTCTTCTATCTGGTTCAGTGTGTTTGGACTGATATTGAGGTCTTTAATCCATTTGTGTTGTAATAGGAGCTGCTGGGTTGTGTCCCCAGCACCCCAGCCACCTGGCTAGCTTATGCCCCGAAATAGCAACACACAAATTGTATTCATTTAAACACTGCTTGGCCCTTTAGCTCTAGCCCTTACTGGCTAATTCTGATATCCC
>NW_004949603.1:11972-15564 GCF_000317375.1 Microtus ochrogaster | reverse complement strand
TTCCTGAACACCTACAGTGTGAAGTGTCTCTCATCACACCATTTTCATTAGACATGGAGATGTCTTAGTTTCACAACCTAGTGGACATAAAATGGTACTGGTTATGGCCTTAGTCTCTTAGGCAGATAAATCTTTTCATTTATCTAGCTACATGTTCTTTAAATGCCTTGGGGTTTCTTTGTGTCTTTATCTCACTTTTCTAAAGGATGACGAACAGAAAGTTAATAAGCATCTTCATGCTCTTGGTATTTAATGTATCGTCTTAATATAGTGCTGAGTTAACTCGAATGGTGCCTCTCACTTTCACGTGTGTTATAGCCTGTGGTTTTCTTTTCTCTGGCTATCCTCGTTTAGTAAGCTATATGAGTCCCATACAATAATCTAGGAAGTCTTCCCTCACCACATATGCTTTCAACGTGTGGTTAAGATTCTGAATAATAGTACTGCCTTTAAAAGAGGGGTAAAAAACTGAGGCAGGTGTTGACAAAAAGACGTCATAATTTGTTTACTATTCACCACTACTGGACAGATTTATTTAGCATCTGCATTTAACAAATATAATTTCATCTATTTGATCTAAATACTTTGTCCACTTAGTTTATTTTGAACCAGGGTCTCACTTGTCTTTGTTTTGTGATGGGAAACAGCCCAGGGCCTGGTGTGTGTGAAACATGTAGAGCTATTATTACTTACCATACTCATCCCCCTCTAATCTCTTCCTTTATTTGTACTGTGTTCCTCCTAATCTCCTTTTCATTGGGCTGTTTCACCGCCTGCCTCTTTCTTGAGAAGGTACCCTTGAGAGTAACACACAGTGAAATAATCTACCTTAACATTAACTTGGCACCAGGCACTCAGAGCACTTTGCTTCTAACCACCCTCCTTTCTTCTGAACCATACTTCCCCAGTTATATCCTTATTTGAAAATTCCACAAGATTGCATAACAATATTTATTCAGTTTTACAAGTTTACAATTTCTATAAATACTTCATTATGATTGCATTATATAAACAACACTTTAAATTTATAATATTGATCACTTCATTTCAGACCTTGCTTTTGGGGTAATTTTCCTCATTGAAGACCATCCCGTTTCAGTTTCTTTAATGAAGGTCTGTTGGTTCTGAGTTTTGCTTTGCACTGGTTTTTATAGTTCCACTCAAGTCTGAAGGCATTTCCTGCTTTCTTATGTACACTGCTGCTACTGGGGGTCTACTCTGTATGAGACTGACTTGCCTCTGCCGAGGGGCTTTATGTCCCTTTGGTTTCTTAAAAACCTTGCTTTGTATCTTGTGGTTCACTAGTTGGATCAAATCACGGATTTGATTTTTTTAAATGTGTTTAAGCTATATTGTTTCTTGAATTTAAGTGTTTTGCTAACACGTGTGGGAACCCTGCCTGTTTCTTGAATTTAAGTGTTTTGCTAACACGTGTGGGGAACCCTGCCTGTTTCTTGAATTTAAGTGTTTGCTAACACGTGTGGGAACCCTGCCATCTCAAGTGCTCCTCTCTCCCATTCTCCCCACCTGGTTCTCCTAGACCATCACCCTTCCTTCTCACCTCCCTCCTGCTGCTCTCCCTCCCACTCCACTGATCTCTTCCGCTGTGTCTGCTACTACTGACCCGCCTGCAGTTTGTCCTCCTCCTTAAAAGAATGTGGTCTTCACTCTGAGGAGCACTGCCTGGCTCTCATCCACATCTATGGCTCTATCCTTTGTTCTCTACATCACTGTTGTGGACTTGGGAGAAACGACTTTAATGAGTGTGGTGGTATTTTTTTCCTTTAGTTTATCCTAAGGAGCATTACCAGGCTCTCATCCATATCTATGGCTCTATTCTTTATTCTCTGCGTTGTTGTTGTGCACTTGGGAGAAATGACTTCAATGACTGTTTTTTCCTATAGTTAATTCTCATACTGATTCAGTGTATCTTGTACCTCATGACTTACAATCATGAACTAATAAAATACTGCTTGATCATAATTTATGGAAGTCTCGGGTCTAAGTTAGGAGTGCTACTAGTTTGTTTCTCCCAGGATCTGCACTGAACTGCAGGGTGAGAGCTACAGAACATTAACTGCCCTACCTAGGACAGCATCTCCAATTCACATTTCTCTGTTTTTGGTGTGAGGCAAGCAGCATACTGCCGTATGCCATAGTGCCTGACATCCAGGAAACCACTGTCCATTTGTATGCTTAAAATAGTATTCATGGCCTCAAACTTAAACCATGTCCATAAGCTGTTGCATCTGAGTGCATGTTGGAAATGTCCTCTAGGATGAACTTAGAGACAATTCCTGATGATATATCAACTGCAGTCACTACTGACTGCTCATAGTTTGCATATTTTGATCAATGTGCAATGTCATTCAGTAGGACTAAATTCTAAAATAGCTCACATTTTGACTCTTCTGAAGATAAATAATAGTGATTTGTTACATGCAACTCCATTTAGATGCATAGTTTACTTTTGAAAACCTGGGCCCGATAATAAAAGCAGGGGGAAAGAGGCAGCTGGTGATGTCATGTAAGTCAGAAACACATCTAATAGACATTCTAATAGCAGAGCTTAAATGCAGGTGGGGCATTTGCATCTTTAGTTTTCATAGCTGTTGATCAGTGTGTTCCAGGTGATCAGGAAGCTCTTTGTGCCTCACCCTAATCACTGAAGTAATGGAAGGAGATGCCCGCAGCAAGGACTGCAACTGCAATTGCTGCAATCGCACCTAGAAGTGAAACAAACACAAAACAATGCAAGTGGAATGAGCGAAAGAACGGCTCAGCTGATCCTCAGGCTCTGCAGTGCGGGTAACAGATGGACCTACAGACATCACACACAACAGATGTACACATATATGCACATACTGCAAACATGTACCAATATGTACATACGAAAATTTAGAGAACTCTTAGAGGAAAATACGGTAATAAGCTGAAAAACTAGTTCATAAGGACTGGACAAAGTATCTCTGACACATGCACACTAAAGAAAACAGAACACGTACTTTAGAAAGCTTCTGTAAATATATGTGCGTATGTATGGACATATGCATACACATAAGTGCAGAGACATACACTTATACACACGTCCCAATTCGTCAGTTGTGTCATACTTAGGTTATACAGAAACACAGATCCGGTTGTCGTGCTTCTCCGTCATTATAATGCACATGTATGGTGTAGCTATTGTCACTTCCATCATACTCAGTAAGTACTGCCTTAATCTAACACTTTGGTTAATAAAATTAATTTTAGGATAAAAAGAAAACTCAAAATCAATTCATTTTTCAAAGTTATAAAAAAGCAAATACCTATGTTTTGCTGAATCTTCAATGCAATTGGAATTTCATTTGGCTGCTGTGGCTGTTCTTCTCCTGTATCAAGCAGTGGCGCTTCGCTCCTCACAGATGAAGTCACACAAGCTGCAAGAAATCAGCATGAAGCCTACATGAATCCAGAACCGCCATTTTAAGTAATATAATAAAGAAAATACACAATCAACAGCATTTTCCTTCCACTCGCCTATTTTTTTAAAGATCTGGATTTTCACTGTAAAAACTGTTTCATTTTATTGTTATGTGCATTGGTGTTT
>NW_004949603.1:1792-11437 GCF_000317375.1 Microtus ochrogaster | reverse complement strand
TGTGTGTGTGTGTGTGTGTGTGTGTGTGTGTGAGAGAGAGAGAGAGAGAGAGAGAGAGAGAGAGAGAGAGAGAGAGAGAGAGAGAGAGTGTGTGTATGCGGTGGGCATGGGTGGAGGTGCACACGTGCCAAGGTAGACATGTGGAGTCTGAGGACAACTTTTAGGAGTTTGTCCTCCCTTAGCCTAGGGTTCTTGAATGGACCTCTGATAGTCAGACTTTTATTGAGCCATCTTCCCAGTCCAAATATAAGTTTTCCCTTCATTATGCTGGCAATTATTTATACACATTTGCCTATCTAAATTTACTTAACACCAACTGAAACTGTTTGACCTTGTAACATCTTTAGATATCATATAGGCTAGTGGCTTTTGTTCCTCCTTCCAAGGTGCTAAAGAATCCTATGAAAACAAAATCTGACAGGAAAATCACCATATGTAAATCAAAAGAAAGCAGCATTGTGCAGGCTGTGGAAGGAATGGAGATTCCTGGAGAAGCCTAGCCAGACTCACACCATCCCCCAGAAGTGGTGGTGCAGTACAGTGCTACAGAATTCTAGAGAACTATGCTCAAAAGAACTATCTCAAGTCGATCCCTTCATTACCAACAACAGAGTACAGCAGTGTGTGTGTGTGTGTGTGTGTGTGTGTGTGTGTGTGTGTGTGAGAGAGAGAGAGAGAGAGAGAGAGACAGAGAGACAGAGAGACAGAGAGAGAGGAAACATAAAATAGGACATATTGAAGTATCTGCTTATATTTTTTAAATACCCTGTGTCAATTTAAAAAAGGTCTTTATGTATATATCCCATATACAAGCATAGACACATAAGAATGGCACATAAATGTATTTAATAGGAATCTGTGGTATCAAAATGGAAAGAAAAACTGTGTGTGGGGGGGCTTTTATGTACTTCATTATTTTCCTATCAGTATCAACAGCAAGTGCCATTACCAGCTGATCCATCTTGCCAGCCACCCAGTAACTGAACTTTTTCAATAGATGAGTTCCCTACAGTCAACAATTTATCCATAAACACACACCATTAGTTGGGTGTGGTGCTGCCACACACCTGATATTTCTGTCTCAGGAGGCTGAGACAGAAAGATAGCAAATTTGAAGAAAACAGATCACGCTTTAAAAGGGAGGGCCAGGCATTTGAGATACAGCTAAACGGTAGTGTGACTTTCTGCCATGCAAAAGGCCCTGAATTTCATTATTAGCATCACAATAAGTAACCAGGATTGTTTATTTTTCCTTTAAATTATTAATGTTTCTCAAGCATGTGAGTATGCGTGGGAGTAAGAAGGAGTTCAAGGCTTGCCTAAACCACATAACAAGTCATGTCTCCAAAGACTGAGTATGGGGCGATAGCTCAGTAGTCGGAAACTTGCCTACCATGCACAAGGCCCTGGATTCAGCCACGGAAAATAATAAGTAATGGATATTTAGTAACAAAGAAAAACTGGCTCCAGTGCCAGGACAGAACTGACAAAGAAGAGTTTCAGCAAATTTTAAAGGTGTGTCTTCAACTTATTTTTATCTGATAATAGACAAAGTACATCTGAATTATTAAGTTAATGTCTATGATGTGACTAACACATCCAAGAAATTCTAAAACCATGGTTATCCTTCAACATTAGTGAGTCATTCTGACAAACAATTTGTCTTTTACCCCTTAGGTCATTTAAAAGTATGTTACCTGAAGACACTTACTTGGCAAAACATCTATTTTAAAACATAGCAACTACTTGACAACTACACTATAGACCATACAGTAACAGTCAAACATATAATTTCCAAAACTTAGGAATAACACCAGATATTTAGAAAGCTTAATATCCCTAAATACATAACTCACTTCCACTTCTGAATGTGAACCTATTTTCAGGGGTTTATTGTTTATAGAAACCCTGATTTCAGATACTTCTGAAAATCCAAGTATATTATAAAATATTATGTTCACAATTTAATATTCATGTTTTTATTAATATGCAGAGGAAATTATAAAGTATCCTACCACCCTCCATTTATATGTATTACTTTTTAGAAAATATTCCCAAAGGTATCTGGGTCTAGGAAGGCCTTAGGACAGGTCTGTAAGTGGCAGGCCTAGACTCAAGTCAAATCACACGATAGCTTGCATTATGCATCTAAAAGATAAACTAAAACTACACACTCAATGTCTTCAGGTAAATAAAATAAAAGAATGAGAAATTGAATATAGCCCCAAACAAATAGGATGTTTAGCTTAAAACCCTTAATATATGCATGAAACTTGTAGTTTTGTTACCCTATCCCCAATCAGTAAAGAACATATTTTCTATTAAAACTATACAGAGTTACTAAATTAGCCCTTCCAATTCAACAAATCTCAGTGAGGCAAAGCTGACGTAATTCTAGATAATAATTTTTATTCTTGGCTACCTCAGACCAATGTTCAGCTCCTAAAACACCTGATCACTTCTATTTCATTCTTCATTCAATATCAGCTTACAGTCAAGAAATGTCCCTGAGTCCCACACAGAGAGAGCGCATCTGCTGTGTACCTGCTAATCTGTCCACTTTTCTACAACAGACCTAATCATCTTCACAACAGTCTAGGTGTTAGTACATTCTGCTGTGCTGCAAGATTATTGAGAAGTACTACTATATTCTATCTTTAGAATCCTAATGTTCAATATACTATAGGCAATCAATACATAATAATAAATTCTTAGCTTGATTATAATTTATATGTCTCAAAGGGTTTTACATTGAATGGTAATACTGCCAGTGCATTACTTATTACTCATTACACAGAAAAATATGCATATCTAGAAAGTCATTGTTTCCTATCAGTGTAGTTTCTATAGTACATATTCTATATCTGAGTATCCACACCCAACTTTCAAACTCCTCTTGTGTTCCCTTTGTTATTGTAATAAATAACATTCAGGTAACCCATCTGGGATGGTAAGCATTGCTGGTCCACCTGACAATATCTAAAATGCTAGGAGACAAGCCTCCAAGCACACATGAGGAATGACCTCAATTCGGTTACCTAGGATGGAAAGACCTACTATAAATGTGGGTGGCGCTATCCCCTGAGCTTGTATCCTGGACTGCAGGAGAAGTAGAGAGCTAGCAGAGCGTCAGCATTCATTGTTCTCTGCTTCCGGACTGCAGACACCGTGTGACCAGCTCTCTCAAACTCCCACCACTGTGACTCCCTCCAGGACAGACTGCTTTTCTGAACGGTGAGCATAGGAAGTCCTGGCTCCCTTTACTTGCTTGCCAGGCATTTTATCACAACCACAGAAAAGCAACCAAAACATCGTCTTCCCCTTACACTGCCAGAGTAAGAAAAAGGAAACAGGAAGAAAATCAAAATGCATGAGGTATAAAACTACATTCCCAGCTGGGACTGGTGGCTAACACCTTTAATCTCAGCACTAGGGAGGCAGAGGCGGGTGTGTCTCCAGCCTGGTCTACAAAGTGACTCCCAGGACAGCCAGAGCTACACAGAGAAACCGTCTCGAAAAACTAAAAACAGAAAAAAAGCAAAAACAAAACCAAAAAAAAAAAAACCTACAACAACAACAGCAACAAAAAAACAAACTCTAAATTCCCAAACTACACTTATAATAAAGCCTACAAAAGCAGATATATTAATTACTATTTACATGCTACCTAGGACTACTCGATTTTTAAAGAGGGATTACGTACAATTTTATCATGAATATTTAAGATACTTTATATTCCTTGGATTATGATATTAATATTTAACATGATATAAGCAATGCTAAAACAAAAGATAAAATATGGCCCACGGGGCAAGCACTTAATTCTGATGATAAATAAAGTGTATTGTTTTGAGGTCTAAAAGTTATTTCATTTTTTTTTTTTCTCAAAACAGGGTTTCTCTGTGTAGTCACTGTGGCTGTCCTGGACCTAGCTCTGTAGACCAGGCTGGCCTTGAACTTATAGAGATCCACCTCCCTGTATCTGCTGATTAAAAGCATGCGCCACCAATGCCAAGTCTAACAGTCATTTATTTGCAAAAATGAGATGTAGTCAAAATTATAGGGCTTTTAATAAAGTTGGTATTATCTACTGTATTACATGGCAATCTGTAAGACAGATGTGTACCTGAGAAGTGAAAACTAAAGGCAATAATGGGGGAGAATATGAGAACACTGAAACCGGATGTCTCTTCCCACCTTGAATAAGTAGGAACTGAAACCAAGGTCTTATTTTTGTCATCTAGACTGCCAGGCTCAGGAGGAAGACAAGAACTCAGTGGCCTTGGTGTTTGCACACCCTCACCCATGGAGGGCATGGTAAGGAGAAAAATACCAGCACCCTCGAGTCGAGACTGACCATCTGACAGGAAGGATAGATGACCACTAACTGTACTGTTATACAATACACTTGCTAAAGAGATGAAGGAAGACAGAACTTTAGGAACCGAATTCACTGTCTACTCAGAGTACTGGCTCTCAGGAAAGAAAATACAGTTTAAAGATAGAAAAAGAAAAGCCTTGTAGATCACTACTTACAATACGTATTGCCTATGTTTGCAATTGTTGTTACTGTTCTACCTGAGAAGTCCAGGCTGGCCTGGAACTCCCTGCCTAGTTCAGGCTGGCAATTCTCTGCTTCAACCTCCTGCGTGCTAGGACGTAGGGACTAGCACTTAAATCTTCCACCATGCCTGGGAAAATTTTTTTTTTTCTTATTGAATCACCAATCAAGTAACTGTAGACCCTAGCATTCTGGTCATTATTCTTAAGTAGTCCCTAGGTACTCTGAGGATCTTACTATATTCTCTGACATCAGTCTATCTTTTAAATCAGAGTAGAGGATATTGCTTGGTTTGGTTTGGTTTGGACAACAGAAATCTTGTTTTCTCATCCTGGTGCTAGAAGCTGACTATCAGGGTATGAGTACTTTTGATGTCTTCTGAATACACCCTCCTCGGCTCGCAGAGAGCTGCTGTTTTCCTTTGTCCTTGCTGGCCCTTACTTGCTGTATAATCTTTTCTTGTACCCCTTTATATGTGTCAATGTCCTCTTGTCCTAAGGATGCTGGCACAATTTGATTAGGGCCTATGCTAATGATATCATTTAACAAAATCAGCTTTCAAACATCCCCAAATATAGTCATAATCTAAAGAACTTGAAGTTAAAGCATTAACCAATATATTGGTGATGATGGGCATACAATTCTATTCATTCTAGTAATTAATTCTTAGGATGATCTAGTAGATACTATTTGGTAATGGTAATAAACAAATGTAATTTGTATTACGATAAATAAAGAAATTTTATTTCTTTAAATCACTAATCTGTTGAAAGATACAAGATGTTTCCTAGCAAATAAACAAATATTTTCAAGAGGTTTATAGGCCTTCTGAGTCAATTTAGACTTTAACAGTTTTAGTCATTATAGGTTAGAAATTCCTAATCTAGAAGAAGGAAAATAGGTAGAAAGGAAAACAAAACAAAATAAAAAAAATATTGTTCAGAAACTATACCAAAGAGAATAAAGTGTGTGGGACTATTTGGCTCTAAAATATTTAGAACATTAAATTTAGAAATTTGAAGCATGAATACAGCCAAGAAGCAATGTATGTGTTTTATGGATCCATATTTTTGAACAAAGTTTAGTTACAGGAAGGCTGACTGCTACCCAGAATAAAGAAGAATAGAATCTGTGTAATCATCTCCTTGGGATACAGATCTATATTAAAAGAAAAGTGATGAATTACAGAAACTCTATGGATACCCTAACATTTCCTAGATTCATTTAGGACCCAGCAATTCTCACTCTGTGGGTGCATATCAGACACCCTGCATATCAAATAGTTACAATTTATAACAGTAGCAAAACTATAGTTATGAAGTAGCAACAAAATAATGTTACGGTTGGGGTCACCACAACAAGAGGACTGTATTAAAGGTCACAGCACTAGAAAGGTTGGGGACCACTAATTTAGGTTACGGTTAACAGAATGGCTCAAGAAACATCATTAGGCACTAGAAAGCAGGAAGTGAACAAAACAAAATCTTCCTTCTCCCCATGAGAGTTCTGCTGTCAGTGTGACACAATGTAGCCTCACAAGGGAAGAGAGTTACAGTAAGGGACTACGTGGATCAAGTGGGTCTGTAGGCATGTCTGTGACTGTCTAGACTGCCTGAGCTGATGTGGGAAGACCAGGCTGAAGGTGCCCTCTCCTGGTATGGAGCCTTGAATTACAAAGTAGAGAAGGCTAGTTGAGACTAAGCACACATGTAAACATTACTCTGCTCTTGCCTATGGAGGTGACAGGGCCAACTCCTGTCACGATGACAAACTATAAACTATAAGCTAATATAAACTCCCCTTACTGCTAAGTTGTTTTTTGTCAGAGTATTTAATTGCAGCAACAGAGATGAAGTAAAAATCATCATTGGAAGTAAAGGGATTTTGATGAACACTAAACATTTGACATTCTCATTTTTACCAGATCATTTCTTGGGGGAAAAAATGTCTCTCTCTCTCTGGAAAATTTACACAGACTAGGTAGCCCCAAATTCATAGGCTCAAGAGAGCCTATCATTTCACATTTTAGCCTCTTGGGTAGCTGTAATAGCACGGAGTCCTCTGACTCCAATATACTTTCTGTTTTAAAAATTTTACTTTTTAAAAGACTTCTTTATTTTTTGCCTTCTTAAACGCCACACGGCTTTACCAAAATGAACCCTATACTCTCCCCTGATCGGGACTGGGAATTAATGAAACAGAATTAAATAACAAGTTAGAAAAGGAATTTTTAAAATTATTATTCATATTTAATAAACATTCATATTCAAAAGTAACAGAGACACTTTCTACCAAACCACAAACTTCTAAAGTAAGCTGTTTTTAACTCAGTACCTACTGTTTACAAATAATTTTATTACATAATATTTAGAAACATCTATTTGGACATTTCTTTACATACACATTTTTATATCTTATACTTATTGAAAATAAAACTAAAAGGCAAATCAAATAAAACCTCCCAAAGGTCAGGTCAAATGAGCACAGGCTAGCGGAATCCCTGGGCTACACAACTGGACAGTATCAAGTCTATGCTCTATCCAAGCCATCTTTATATGATTTCTTCAGCTGCCCACCGTACGTTAGTGTCCCCCCTATACAACAAGGACATAAAAAAAATGACAAATTAAACAGGGAAAATTTTCTAAAACAGCTTAAAAAAAACTTTTCTCATGTTGAAATTAATTCCTGAAAGCTACATACTTCCACACATTTAAAGCTGAATTTGTCTCATGAAGATTCACTTGCTAGACTCAAATAACACTTGATGTGTTTGGATAGTTTCCAAAGAAAATACTCATTGTATGTTTTTATGTGTAGAGATCTGTCATATGTGTGTGTTTGTACACACTAAGTTAATAATTTGAAGTATTGCCAGGCGGTGGTGGCACAGGACTTTAATTCCACTACTGGGAGGCAGAGGCAGGAGTACAGAGGAAAGGCCAGACTGGAGTATAGAGTGAGTTCCAGGACAGGTTCCAAAGCTACAGAGAAACCCTGTCTCAAAAAACAAACAAACAAATTATTTGAAGTATCAAACAGAATTAGCTTTAAGAAAACAGGAAGGCATGGTGAATTTAGATGAGGTCTAAGCAGATTTTAATTACCCGTGTTTACTTCCTTTGCAATTTCCAAGTCTTCTACTTGAATCTCATGATCTAACATATCTGAAAAATGGTCTCTGATTTGTTCAGCTGATTCATCACCAAATTTATAATCACATAACCTTATAGTGGATCCAGGAAGGGGAACAAAAACTCGGTGAGGAAGTTCATAATCTAAAAAGAATATTACATATCAATATTTAGATATCGGCTAATGGTATTAATATTTACTTCAAAAAACATAAAAACATCTGTTTGAAATGACAATGATTTTGAACTTTCTAGTTGATGAAACTGCTTTTATCGAGTTCTTTCTTTCCTCAATTTCCCTTGCTTCTTCAAAAGGACCTAGATAATATACCTATGAAGCATACAACCCTCCTTGCCTTTAATGTAGAGATGTTGCTAATCACATGTCATCACAGGACCCAGTGTGTACTACGATGGAGCACTCAGTCAATTTTGTAACTCCCCATAGATTGCTGCCTTTCTTGTTTTAGCCTTGCAAGTATTGTGAATTTAATTGCTAACTTTTTCTTCATTTATGAATGTTTGAGGTCACTGCAAGAGCCTTCCCCGACTTTGCCGCCCTGACACTGAATAGAAGCCCATGCCACAACAACTGGCTTTGTTCTTGGGATTGAACTCAGGTCCTCGTGCTTGGGAGCAAGCACTTTACTCACCGAGCCATCTCCCCAGAAACCACGTTTCACATTTCTTTGGATATTTGCAAACTAGACTATACACCCCTAAAAAAAGTTACTAGCTACATAAATATAACTGCTAGTTAGCTCAAAATGTGGCTCTAACAAACTAACACAGAAGTAGACACTTTTGTAATTAGTAATCACGTTGTCTGCATCAGATATTATTAAAAAGTTATCAATGTAAAGATCAAGCAGGAAATTGGGGTCATTCTATTTGCAACCTACACTTCCTCTTCAAGAAACTAGGATTACTTTATATAATTACAAATAGAAGATGCTAAAGTATTCCTTATGTGTCATGGGAAATTCGGTGACATAAACTACATGATTCTTCCACTTTCAGTGTATGATCTCATTTGTGTAGAACTGGAAGAATAATTTTACTCTTTGACCACACTGCCTCCTACTGTTAGAATTACATAACTGCAGTTTGTACCACAGCATGCAAAATTAGGATGATGGTATTTTTTGAACCAAACATACTTGAAAGTCAAAAATTTGAAAATGGTTATAATATTCATGGATAACCGACAGTAAAATCTTAAACGCACATCAAATTTGGAGTCTATGTTTGCCCAATTAAAGAATGTTACAAAAACTGAGTGTCAAAGAACTAATTGCAATGCATATAAGTATTCATTAAAGAAGAAAATCAAAACAAAACATTTAGAATCAGAAGTTCATCCACTAGCAGAAAAGAAGGAATGGAGACAAAAAGGTATAGTTTCAAAAGCATACTTAATATATGTTTTGGGTACAAAACTATTTTAATACAAATCACTAAGATGTAAAACATAAACTGCTTATATTTCCCCAGAGATGAAATTCAGCCATCTGGAGCCTAATCAAGTCAGCTAGAGAAATAGCTAAGAAATACAAAACATAACAGAGTATAAACAGTACCTCAGAAAATCCACTATACAGCAAACACTAATAAGTTAATATTTGAGTACACCTACGGTGACTTGAAACCTACAACACCAATGAAATCTTAAAGTCAAACTGCTGACACTGTCCACTCTGGCAAAAATAGCTCAATCAGAGGCAAATATTTAAAAAATCCTCTCTGAGAGTGGAAACAGAATGCAGCTACATAAAGAATCAAAGGGAAATAATGGAATAGAAAGTGTTATATGGGGCAAGAATGGAAATGGGGAGAGAAGGGAATATAGGAAGGGATAACTAATACAAAAGACATATGAAAACCCAATACTGAAGATGCTTCCTAAAGTATTTACATGCTCATATATAAAAAGTTTGGGCAGGGGCTGGA
>NW_004949603.1:0-607 GCF_000317375.1 Microtus ochrogaster | reverse complement strand
CAAAGTCAGTCTTCTCAAAGGTGTGGCCCCGAGAGGATTATGCATGCTCCAGTGTAAGACAAGACATCCAAAAATACGTGGGCAGCACAAACAATGCCTGGTGTATTAAAAAAAAAATAACAACAAAAAACAAACGAACAAATCTGGTGGGTAAGGAGGACCCAGGAGGGGTGATAGAGGGAGTGAACACAGAGAAAACACATTGTAAGAGATGCTCAAAGGACTCATTTTTAAAATGAGGAGGAAAGAATGCAGAACATTAAAACAGTCTTCCTTGGAACTGCTAAATGTTGATAGCTTTGCTAACAGAAATGTTCAAAACAATGGTGGAAAAGATTTTACTCAGCAATAAAAGTAAAAAAAAAACTTACTATTATAAAACATGCTATAGAAGATGACATACATGTTAAATCTTGATTATCTTACTGTATGAAACAGAAAAAACCCAAAAAAGTACTTAGAGTCATACTTTTTTTTTTCTGGAGTTTCATTCAAAAGCAGGTCCTCAATTCGGTGGCGCATGCCTTTAATCCCAGCACTCGGGAGGCAGAGGCAGGCAGATCTCTGTGAGTTCGAGACCAGCCTGGTCTACAGAGCTAGTTCCAGG
>NW_004949602.1:13534-15624 GCF_000317375.1 Microtus ochrogaster | reverse complement strand
CTACACAAGCTCAAGTTCTTATATAGACTGGCCAACCCAGAGTAATCATCCCTGGGCACATAAAAATATAAAAACACTAGCACTGCATGCAGTCAGTAGGTTATAATGTGTGTGCATAAATATGTATATTTATGTAACGAAGGTAATTAATTAATGATGAGTTTGGGAAGGAAGAGAAAGCAGGTTGAGAGTGGTAAAGATATAGTGGTATTGTATGAAGTTACCAAAACATAAAAATAAAAAAAAAGATGATAAAAGGAGCACAAGCTCAGAACCTCTTGCAGATCTAAAGAAACAGTCTGTATGTTAGAAAAGTTTGTAGGTCATTGTTATGCACATCCAGTTAAGGATGAATTGAAACAGAACATAAATTAAAAATTGTCTATGTTCTCACATTTGTGGTCAAATAACTTTTTTTCTTACTATCCTCATCTTCAGTTGCAAAACCAGACAGCCACTCATAAATAAATAAGTCAGATGTGTTCTGAAAAAAAATTTGAAACTATAAGTGTTAAGACATTAAAAGGATGACAGAAATTTTATTAAAGTAAATTCAATTTATAATAGATGTGTAACCTGGCCTTCACACTGAGTACAACAGAAATAAAGACAAATTATCTTTTTTACTATAAAATTTTATTTGGAGAAAATAAACAGAATGCATGCTTTTCATCTTCATTTTCATAACTCATCTCAGTGGAAAGATGGGTAAATATCACATCACATTACTTCTTGACAGCATATATCCAGTCTTCAGCAATGCTAAAAAATATGTATGACAGAACATTTGCAAAACTTTTCCCCCCAAATATCAATTGAAGTGTTTTTCTAGACAATGTGTTATCAAATACCTTGAACTGTAGTATTCTAAAAGAGCTGAAATATATGGTATTCAATATATATGTGTGTGATATTTTTACATCAACTGTAACTATTTCAAACTAAGTACACTCACACAGAAAATGGAAAAGCCAGGAACATTGAGGCACAGGTAGAGAGTCTGTTAGAAAGCATTAAGGCATACATGGCAGGACACATGTTTAAAACCTTTGAAGAAAAGATCTATGGGCATATCTGTGTTTTCAGCTTCAGAGGAATGGCATAATAATACAAACAGAATCAAATAAAATCATTAACTAGGCAGAATAAGTTCCTGGTTAAACGTGAGAAAAATGTTAGTTAAATTATCCCTCAATTCACAGTTGTTGGAAGATATTTGAGATAGGGTTTCTCACTGGTCCCTAAAACATTCCAATTAGGTTAATCTAGGTAATTAAATTGCCATGCTGTATATCTTACATGGATGCTAGGGGAAATCACATGAGTTCTTTTTTTGTATGACAACTTTTTACTGAATGAGCTCTCTTCCCAGACCCAGGAACAGTATTTTTTTTTCTCAAATTTTGAAGGTATGTAAGATGTGTGTCTACATGTGTGTGTGTGCGTGTGTGTTTGTGTGAACCTTGATGTCCTGAGCATATAATATAAAACTAGTTGTATACTTATGCCTTTTATTACCTCACATACAAAAAAGTACCTGAATAATGAAATACCTTTCAGTGTTATTCTATAATCATTTACTTAGATGATCCAGTATGTATTACAATGCATACCAAATTCATTATGTTTCAATGAACTCATCTTTAAAGTGGTACAATAAAAGTCTCCTATGTCAGATTTTACTCAATGTGCCATCTCATTGGCCCTACTTTTGCCTTTATAAAATGTCTTTGATAGTTACATTTGCTCTGCTTTGAGAATCTAATAGTTCTTCATTGTAATCATTTCCATTATCCAGAATTATAATGATTAATATATGTTTCAAGAAAGTAGAATTTTTTAAATGAGATGTTTGTAAAGTTGGATACTAATTTAAAGAATCTTTTCCTTTACAAGTTTCTAACAAAAAAAAACCCACATATTTTTTTCAGAATTTTCTTTTTCTAAAACATTATGGTAGACTGAAATTTGAGTATGTTTTAAAGTGAACAAGAGGTAAGTAAAAGGATCATTTAGGCTTAATAAATGTTGCAGGAGGTCCTCCCACTCCTCCAGCCTATAGCCACTGAGATACCAGCCCATTGGGGCGT
>NW_004949602.1:4699-8044 GCF_000317375.1 Microtus ochrogaster | reverse complement strand
GGATGGTGATCTGTAAGTTTTTTCCCCTTTAAATAAATACCACCCTATTAATCATAATTCCAAACTGGTGTGGCATTGTTTGTGACTTACGCCTTCAAATAAAGCCTATTTCTTGTGTCTGTATATCAGTCCCCTAAATATTCCAGACAATAACTTAAGACTGACTGTGCTTCTGATGATACTGCATATAAAATTTCTCGATGAAGAAATGGTCAAAATCTTCTTTAGTAATTCAGATGACTTCCGTATTTAATGTCTATAATACAGTACTTATATATCCTTATTTGATGAATAAATTACTGCTCTTCACCAATGCGTGTCTATTGAGAAAAAATAAATATTATGCTTGTCAGATCAAGTAGAATGTTTTCCTTTGCTGAAGTTATTTTAACTCTTAAAATGTCTATTGTCATTAAGCAACTTAAATTTGAGTTTTCATAGGTTGGTAGAAATTACTAGCTTGCTTTCTTACTTTTTTACTTAATTCATAGCAAAGGGGTTGGTAGCACTCTCTGACACAAATTGTGGTCTCCCAATCCAGTCATAAATTTTACCTCAAAGTGGAATGTTAGCTGAGGTCCAATGAGCATCTTATCTTCTATTTCTGATCCATATCTAATTGAAACTAAAACAGTTGGCAGAGCAGCATTTGTTTATATAAAGAAGAAAATTAATATTCACCTTCATAGTTGTGTAAAAGGTTGAAGAGATGTAAAGTGATAGCATCATTTATGATAAATTTTGTACTTTAATAAAAACTATAAAGCTTTTATTAATTTTAACAAATCTTAATCGAATGCTCATCAACTTACAAAGAAGACTGAGACAGTTTTGGGTTGTGGAATAAGCAGGTATTCTATTCAACTCTTCTATGGGTTTACTGCTGTTTTACATAACTCATTTAGTAAATCCATTTGTTAAGTAATTAATTAGTCAGTAATGAATCCAGATGACTCAGTCAGTAAGTTACTTGCCTAAGAAGAACGAGGACTTGAGTTCAGATCCTTGAACCCACATAAAATCACCAAACATAGTGTTATACAATTGTAATTCCGACATTAAGAAGGCAGAGACCGTAGGATAATTGGATTAGTTGGTGACCCTTTTTAACCTACTTTGTGAGCTTGAAGCCAGTGAGATACACTATTTTAAGGATGAAGACAACCTAAGGTTGATGTCAGGCTTACATAAGGAAGTACACATGTACATACAAAGTCAGTGTGATAACTAACATAGGTTGTCAACTACATCTGATTCAGGAACCAAGGTTCTGAGGACTCCTGTGAAGGATTTTTTTTTATCAGATTATTAGAAGCAAGAAGACTCATCCAAAATCTGGGCAGCACATTTTAGTATCAGCCCAAATAAAATGACATGGAAGAAATAAACTTTGCTTTTTGCCTGCTTGCTGTCACTCTTACTGTCAAGTTCATTGATACTGTTGCTGGGACATTCATTCACAGTGTTGGAAACTATAATGTTGAAATTCCATTTTAGACAGAAGGTCAGAAGAGTTACAGAAATCTTCCAGGTATCTAGGGAGAGACTGAAGACTTGATGAGACTTTCAACCTCATGTACTAAATGACTATAGAATTATTGATCATTCCAGAATTAGACAGCCAGTATTGAAGTTATAGTACTGCATCTTATAAACCAAGAAAAATAATTCTCTTTTTATATACATACACACAAAAAAACATTTCTTTTCATTTAGAGAACTCTAAAACATTTATTCATTCACATCCATCTGTGTAAACACAAGCATCTTCTCATACACATGGCACCAAAAAAATTAAAAAGATGATTAATTTCTTTTTTAAATCCTTTCTTATGAAAGGTAGAAAATGATTAATACTGAAACAACATAGGGTCTAGCTAAAGAATAGATATTAAAATTACTAAAAAGAATTAGCCCTTTGTCTAAGACATACCATTGATTTTTTTTGTCCCTATTCTAATGTATTTATGTGTATTTTATGATCTGGAAATCTTATGCACTTGAATATATTCCAGGTCTCTGAGATAAAAATGCAATGCAAAGCAATTTGATTACTTTCAAAAGCCAAAATTTAAAAATCTATTTTAGTTCCATGTGAATGGATGCTTTTTGCTTAGTGATATAAACCTAATAATATACTGATACTTTCATATCACTCCCACAATCCTGAGTAATAAATCATTCATAAGGTCATCTTATAATCATTTGCTAAGGTGACCCTGTATGCATAGTACAATGACAATATGGATTTTTCAAAATTAGTAATATGTAAGAATATATTTTTAGGACTAAGGGATGGAAACTAAAATAATGGTATAAAGAGTATAAAGTGTTGGCCAACCGTAGAACACACATACATATATAACCATCTAATTCCTTAAAAGGGACTACAATTGCTGTTCTTGACTATAGCAAAAAAAAACTGAGGATTGAAATGGTCAAATAATTTGCTCATGCTTAATGAGCAATGAGCTGATATTTGAACCTAGGTCAATCTGGTTATAAAGACGTCAAAATTAACTATCATACAATAAAAATATTTGTATGAAGTACTGTGAGGGTAATAAAAGATATATGTAGTCTGGGTGACAGAAAAAGATATCATAAAGGTCTAATATTTTACTCAAGGTATGTTTGTATGACAGGCACATAAGGATCAATGCTAGGTTGTTTGAGGTAATAATTTTATGCTATAGCTCATTATTTGTAGTCCTGAACAAATAGTACTAGAATTTTTTGATATAAATAAACAAAGGCTTAAGCAGAAGAGTTCACTATCTCAGTACCCCATCACTCGATAAAAAAAAAAAAAAAAAAAAAAAAAAAAAAAAAAAACAGATATACTGTTTAAACTGTGGTTCTTTGAGAAGAAAACTCCAAGTTCTTTCTACTTCCTTTAATGGTTCCCAGTATCGTACTTTGCAAAAGAGGGGCTCTTACATATTTATTGAATGAATGAAAGTGTCCTAAAATATATTTAGAATCTTAGCAAGCAGAAAGATATTCTGAAAATCTCTCTATGTGAATGACAAAAAATGACCAAAAGCAGAGAAATGGGGTTTTGTGGAGATTTTTGGCTGACAGCAAACCAGTCAATTGAGCTTAAGTATCTTATAGAGGTAGACAGTCATGAAAAATTGAAGTTGGCAAGGTGCCTAGTTAAAAAGACTGTAAGAATTTTATCCAATACAAACTATTCTTATCTAAAGAAAATACAGATGTATTAAAGAGGTTCTCAAAGAATTATATGCAACTATAATTATTTCAGTATAATTAATGTTTCTCTTTGCTAGATCACTAAGCAGGAAGTGACATAAAGAAGTTCATATTGGGCACCTGGAAGCC
>NW_004949602.1:2120-3543 GCF_000317375.1 Microtus ochrogaster | reverse complement strand
GCTCTTCAGACTTGAGAGGGAGGGGGAGAGGAGTGGGGGGAGGGCGGGAGGAGTGGGAGGCTGGGAGGAGGCGGAAATTTTTTTTCTCAGTAAAAAAAATAAATAAATAAAAATTTTGTTATAAAAAAAAGTTCATATTGGATCATTTAGGAATGTAGACCTCAAGGACTAAAGGAAAATGCAGTCATAAGGATTTGCATAGCTATGAGACCTTGCAGTGTGTAAACCCATAAAAAATAGCATCTTATTATTTAAAAATGATGTCACAAAAAAGCATTTCAAATCTGAGAATAGAAAAAAAGAATAGGTCCACTAATAACACAAGAAAATTTTCTACTTCCAGACAATAGGGTAAAAAATGGTAATATTTAAAATATTAGCAGTTCATTAGACATTTACTGTATGACTGATACTACTAAAGTAGTTCATAGACTAATTTTACTTCTCAAAACATCTGTTAGTGATCATATATATAATTTTACCCCATTGTATATATGAGGGGAATCTGGCTTCCAAAAATTAAATAACTTGCATAGTTTCCTTAGATAACCAGTAGGTCATTGAAGATATGCTTTTCACATTAACAAGTAGAATATGGAAAATTTACAATAGATGAAATATAGTTGAGTTTCAATTTTTTAAGGCTAGGAGAAACAAGTGATTCAAGAACATTCTTATTTGTCAAACAAAATTTGGTGCATGTGCACATGTGTGTTCATGTGTGTATGGGTGCATGTATACACAGGTTTGTTTGTGTGTGTTTGTGTGTCTATGCATGTACTATCATGCTTGTGGAAGATAAAAGGCAACCTCAGTCATTCCTCAAGTGTTATTTGATACTGTTTAAATTATTTTTTATTTCTATATGTATGAAGCTGTATAAGTTAATGTATAAAAAGTGCACACAGAAGTTTGCTAAGGCCAGAAGAAAGAGTTTGATTCCCTGAAACTTGAGTTATATGTATTTGTAAAACACTATGTTGTGCTAGTATCTGAATACTGAACATCTATCTGCAAGAGTTATAAGCAATTTTTACCACTAAATTATCACTCCAGCCCCATTCAACCATTTTAGAGATGCTGTCTATTGTTGTTCTGAAACTGTAGGCTAGTGTGAATTGCCAGAAAGCCCCAGGGATCCACCTCTCATTGTCCATATCACTGAGTTTGCATCTATATACAAGCTTGTAACTGGATATTTCTCATCCTGCCTGGTCCTGAAGCCATTTATTAAAACAAAAAGAGACTTAATATTAATAACACACTGTTTGGTCTGTTATTTCAAGCTTATTTTAACTAGCTTTACAATTAAACCAACCCATTTCTATAAATTTATATTTTACCAAAAATCTTGTGACTTGTATACATCACATCTTGTTTCTCAGGCAGCTGCTTGGGTCTCTTTGACTCTATCTTCTTTGTC
>NW_004949602.1:0-1680 GCF_000317375.1 Microtus ochrogaster | reverse complement strand
TAATTTTGGGACATCCTTGTTCAAGCTATAGGCCTAGAGTGTCTGGCAAACATCTCATGAAGGAGGAAATTTGAAACTGTCCCAAATATATTGGCAGTTTGTCAGTCATTTTCTTCTGTGTCCTGCAGAATATCTGGCAGAACCTTTCATGAAACAGGAACACTGATGGACAGCCCACCTTGTTTCAGCAAGTTTAGCAGTCATTTTCCTGCAGGTCCTGCATGTTCAATTTACATGGCATTCAGTCAAGCAGTACAGACAAGTACAGTTTCTTGCCTAAATGGCTAATCTTACACAATGAAAACAAATTCCATGAGGAGCTTCTTTGATAACTATTGTCCTTTTGAAATAATTGGTGCTGCCAGGAGCAGATGTGTCTCACTGTGAAGAAAATTCTAAGTTCTTAAAACATTCAAATATCATATTCTGTAGGACTTTGAATTGTTTAATAATTGTCTATTCATCTGAAATATATCTTTGCATATCCAACAAACCTAACTAAAATGATTGATTATAACTTTGACTCTTATACATGACTATTAAATTTGTATTTCTTAATTATACAATACATTTTTAAAATGAGCTGCATAAGCAAAATGCCTTAAACAAGAGTAGAAATATACATGTAGTATTAAAAAACTGACTTTAAATTTGTATCAATAAATCAAAATCCATATTAGTATAAAGTATTTTGAGATTAACAGTAGTTTTTTTGTTTTAGGGATTTAGATCCAATAATCCACCCCTTTCCTCATTTCCATATCACAAACACAGTCTTCCTGCTGGGAAGGCTATCATTTCACCAACTGAACTATCTCTCCAGCATTATTTTAAGATTTTTTTAACATATTGTTGTTGCTCTGGAAATGTAGCAAGCTCAGTGGTAGAGTGATTGACTAGTACACAGGCTTGGTTCAGTGCCCAGCACCAAAACATAGAAACACTGTAACTGAAGTCACAGAAATGAAAAACATAACTAAGGAATAAACATAGGTGATGGAAAATTTTCTCAGGCATACAATGCTTATATTTTAGGGCTTTGCTTTGAAGTTTGTAATGAGATTTTCAAGTGTGTTGTGCAAATCGTCTAGTGTAAATCTAATGGTTAATTTTTTAATGTTATTATTCCAGTGTTATGAATACATAGAAATATACTCTAATACCAAAAGTGACTACAGATTTAAAAGATGAAGAAAAAGATCTATTCTTCTATCATTACTGTTCTGCCATACTTTTAAAATAACTATTTTGAGATTATACCATAATAACATCATGTCCTCCTTCTCTTTTCCTTCCTCCAAACGTTCCTTTCTCCCTTGCATACAGACATTTACATCTTTAAAATTATGATCAGGCAAGAATTATCATTTTTAGAGTTTTATGTATAGAGGTTATGAAGAAATCTTCCCATTGTATCAAATATGTTCTTTTTATTAAATTCATTGGTTGTTCTTGTTCTCAACAGAAAGAAGATAAACTGACTTAAGCAGATATTTATCATCAAAGTCATCAAAAGGACAGAGACTGCCTAAAGTCAAGCAGTACACAGATCTTCAAGTACTCTAAGTAGCTAAAGAAAAATGAGAAATGCAGAACATAGGTTCTTTGATATACAATCTCAGTTAAAGATGTTGCAGTTGCTCTGGCACAAACACTCTGAAATGTTTATGTTGCTTTTGG
>NW_004949601.1:4757-15675 GCF_000317375.1 Microtus ochrogaster | reverse complement strand
GCATTTACTGCTGCTATTTAACTAATTTTTCACTCAGTTAAACAACTTACAAAGTTTATACTTTCATGATCTTGTGAAAAGATTCACATGCTTTATATAGAGAGAAAATTGACCAAGACAAACAGAATCTTAAAATGTTAAAGATTCAAAGCAACCATTTACTATGATTAAGTTTTCTAAGTTTTACTGCAGTGATCGGTGTGTCTGTGTGTCCCAAATAAAAAGTATGTATGTAAAGTCAACATAATCCATACCCCATACTTTCTAGGGGAGTATGGTAAGGACCATACAGCACCGCACATAGTAGGGTCATTAATGCTTATTTGGGAATAAGAACCAAGTATGTTTTGATATGGAAAGAGATAAATTGCCCTTGTTGAACTGGATAATTTTCCACTTAAATGCAGTAGGTAGCTCTGTTTAAACCTGTGGGCCATACATGGAAAGAACACATGGAAGTAAGACAGAGAAAACAGATATCTTGATGTGATACATGTTGTCTCAGCAAATAGTGAACAAAGGTTTAGAAAGGAATGTGCTCATTTGGGAAATAATGAGGGAGTAATTTTGAAAATGACCCTCAGGTTGAAATGTAGATGGGTTTAGTAATTAGTTAGTATCCTTTTTTTCAACTTGTTCATTTATTTAAGTGTACGGGAGGGAAGTTTCTGAGAAATCATAAAACATTGAGAAGAATCTAAGAAACCCAGGATGGGCAACACATACAAATGGCTTTAAGGAACTGGTTTGTAATAGTTTATTGTGACAGGTACCAATGAGAATCCTGAATTAGACTGAATCTGGTTATCAAATTTGTATAGGGAGTGTCCATTCCAGTTGTCACTTGCTGGGGAAAGCATCCACCATGCTGAAGCCTTATTTGTTTTAATCATTTTCCCTCAGTCATTGATTATGTGTGGCAGAAATGTGGACAATCTACAGAAATACTGACATCTCTCAACTGGGATTGGGGCTCAATTATTGGGGGGCTGTAAATAAATGAAGGTCTTTGAAATGCCAGTTTAAGATCTTGTGACAAGAGACTGAAGGGATGGACACAGATGGACTATTGACTATTCTCATTTTGTTCATCTTGTGCCTTGGATAGCCTTGAGAAATCTTAACAATATTAGGAGATGTTCTCACAGAGTATATGAACTTTGCGTATCTAGTCTTAGAAGGCACAATGTGTCTCTGACACTCTATCCTGAAGCTGAAAGCACACAAACTCCTAGATATAGAAGAAGGAAAAATATTGCTCATATGCAGTGGGGGAATTGTCATGAAACTTTTGGACATTTATTTTAATATTACTAATTACATTTGAAGTGCTTGCTTATTTGTCTATATGTGTTGGTGTGTAGGTACATGTTTAAGCTAGAGTACAAATTACAGGAGGAGTCAGTTTTCTCTTTCTACTTTCTAGGTTCCAGAGATTTAACTTGTGTCATCAGACTTCATATGAATCACTTCATGGTCCAGTTTAGCATTTACTTTGTTTATGAAATCAGCATTTACTTCACTATGATAACTCAACAGATACATTTTTAGTGAAATATATGGTAATCAAACCACAGATTGTTCATGTGAGAATTTTGAAAAGGGCCCAAGGATTTCGTTGAAATGTTCTTTTTTCTTTTCTAATGATTAATTTCCAGTGTCCTACAGTAAAACTGAAGTGGGGAGAATGATAAAACCATCTGCAAGATCAAGTGTTCACAATCTTGCAAAAATCATGCAATCTCTTTTTATAGTAGTAATGTATAATATCAATAAGATATACACAGCTGGCATTTTATGTTATCATTTGATCAAAGTAGTCAGCCAGTCAATTTATATACATTACAGATTACTGAATGCTCACGATTTTAAAATGTATATATTCTCACTACTTCCACTTTAAAAGCAAGCAAATTGATGAATTTTTAAGATATACCTCCTTGAACTAAAGTTAGAATCATACACTCAGGGCAGTTCCTGGAAGAGGCATCCAACCCAATCTGAAGAAATGTGTTTTTCAGAAGAAATGCATTTGACTTAATCTTCAAGAGGAAGCAGTATTCATGCAGCCAGCAGAGAAGAATAATTATCTAGGAGTGAATTGAAGAAGTGGCAAGAGATGCTGTTAGAAAGGCAGGGATTAAACAATGGAGAGCTTATTTGCACATCATGTCTATTGGTTTTATCAACTGATCAATGCACACACTGTACTGCTAAAGGAATTTGTCATGGAAATCATGACTCACACCTCTTTCTAAATAGTCACTTTGTCCCTTTCATTTAATGTTTTGGATGAGTATAATGTTAGACAACCTTCTCCCAAGGAGACCATGAGTAGTAATTAAAAGAGGAAAAATATTTTTGATTTAGAGATTGCATTCATGAACCTGAAGACAGTCATATTTGTGACAGTTAGCGTTGCTTACAAGGAGAGAGGGGAAATGTTGAGATATTAATGATTCATATAAATACAGAGTAGGGTGGAGATTGACAATTTCTAACTATTATCAAACTAGTTAATTGGGTGAGAAAAACAAAGAGAAGAGTCATAAATATGTTACCTAAATGATTATCTGCTTTTTATGAAACTAAGACAGAAATATCTTCCAGGTTACTTAAAATGTTTATTAAATTTGTGCTTGAAAATTTCATAAACACATATGATGTATTCTGATTAAAATCACAGTTCATCCTTCTCTGATCCCTTCCATCCTGCCAGTTTCCCTCCCCCATAAAAGTTCCTTTCTTCAGTTCATGCTGCTTTGTTTTGCTTAGTGACATATTAATTATAACCAGGACTTTGTATATAACCAGGTTTGGAGCTATTATTAGAGCTTGCTGTACTCACTAGTGAGCATATAACTAAAGACAGTGACTGTCCCTTCTTGAGAATTCATCAATAATGAAACACTCCACATTCATGCTTGATTATTAGTAACCCCATGCTTTTGTGGTTCTAGTGTTTGCAACCCATTACAATGGCTGGACCATAAGCAATAGACAATGTTTCATAGCCCTTCTCTCTATCTTTCATCTCCTTTAGTCTTTCTTTCCCTCTTCTGTAATATTCTTTGATCCTAGAGTCCTCCAAACCCTTCCATATATCTGTTTGGTCTCTTTCACATTCATGGCCTTTTTTATACTTATATGAGTATGCATGTACAGATATTCATAAATGTAACCTGCTATTCTGTGTAATGTTATTCATGTATATGTTTTTAGGGCTGACCGTTGGATATTGCAAAGCCAGGTGATGTTTTCTTCCCTGGAGAAGACTATTTCTTCTGCTCTCAATACTCTTTTGTTGTTTGTAGTTCTTTGTGTAGGTTTTGTATTGTATGACTTTTCCTTGTCTACATTGGAATATTTATTTGTGTCATCATCAATCAATTCATGTTTGGGCAGTCATATGGTGACACTTTCTGAGGTAGTTTCTGATAAAATTAGGAAACACAGTCTCACAGAAAACTAGCTCTTAGAACCTTTCCACACCCTTTCCTGTAAAATTCCTTATTCCCTGAGCCTTATTTTGACATACTCAATCTCTATGTAGACAAGAATGTTGTCAATTTTGTGATTCACCTGTGTCACCTTCCTCAATGCCAGGAATACTGGTATATGCCACTGTGCTCCTACCTGATGCCACCCCAGCAAATTTTGTTGGTAGTACTTTCTGTCCCACCTGGTCCCACAGTCATTCAGTCCCAAAAAAATACACAGAGGTCTATATTAATTATAAACTGGTTGGTCTATTAGTTCAAGATTCTTATTAATTTATTCTTACATCTTAAATTAGCCCATAACTCTTGTCTGTGTTAGCCATGTGGCTTGGTACTTTTATCAGTGAGGTGTTCTCTTCTTGCTTCATCTGCATCTGGGTAACAACTGCAGACTGACTTTTCCTCTTCCCAGAATTCTTCTGTTCTTCTCACCCTGTTTCTACTTCCTAACTGGTCACACAACCTATGCTTCCTGCCTGGCTACTGGCCAATCAGTGTTTTATTAAATTAAGTTATATTAAAACAATACAATTGACCAATTTTTCAAGGGTATAAGATCATTGTCTCACAGCAAAAACTATCTTAAATAAGTAGATGATTTTATTGATATATTCATTCAAGCATGTGTCTATGTAGAATTTTGAGACTAGTCAAAACTTTCCTGATTTCATCCAAATATTATTGATGCAAAATAAAGTATAACAAGCCTAAAAATTTTTGGTAGTAATTAAACGACTCCCACAAAACTCAACCTTTTCATTGGTACTTGTTCTGACCAGAAATTTCAAGCTGCTCATCAAACTTTCACAGCAATTTTCATGTTTTTCAAAAAAATATTCTTACTTATAATATTCAGTCTAGACCCCTTATTTTCTTTTTTTTAATTAATTATTTATTTATATATTTATCATGTATACAATATTCTATCTGTATGCCTGAAGGCCAGATGAGGGCGCCAGACGTCTTTACACATGGTTGTGAGCCACCATGTGTTGCTGGGAATTGAACTCAGGACCTTTGGAAGAGCAGGCAATGCTCTTAACCACTGAGCCATCTCTCCAGCCCCAACCCCTTATTTTCTAACATTGATATTTCATCAATTTAAAAAGTAATCCATATGTTCTTGGGCCCAGCTTAGTTTCAGTGGTTTAAAATGGGTTAGGATGAACTTCCTGTAAAATTGGGAAGGAACTGAGGAGAGTTCACTGGTACCTTCTGTGTTTTCTCGAAAATCTTTTCCACCTTATACTTACTAGGTTGCCCCTTTGTGTCTGGAGTACCCAGAAGAGCAAGGGAATGAAAGGGAAGGAAGGGAAAGAAGAGAAGGAAGGGAAGGAAGTTCTTCATAGCCTTGCATCAATGCTTTAAGTGTGGTTTCAGCTCACTGAGAGTCCTTCAGGATCTCTGTGCATGAACGTATGGAACAGTAGATATCTTGTATTCCCTATTGCTGTCCAATAAAGTCTTCACGTATATGATCAATAGTTGTATAAAAGTGTCTTAGGGCTCCCCAGCAGAGACAAGAGGACAAGAGGGTCAAGTGTGTTAGGAATGTAGGTTGTGACTAAGAAACTCTTCATTCGGATATCAGATCTGGTTGTTTTTTTTTTTTTTAGTTCTCACCCTTCCCTTCTTGCCCTTCCCTACCTCCCTTCCTCCCTCCTTCCCGTCCTTCCTTCCTTGTTTTTTTCTTCCTTCTCCTTTCTCTATCTTTCTTTCCCTGCTTCTACTCCACCCTCACATGTTGTTTGAGATGAGTTCTCATGATGTAGATCAACCTGACCTCGAACTTCAAATCTTCCTCATCATTCTTCCCTCACCTTCGAGTTCTGGGGTGTGTGTGTGTGTGTGTGTGTGTGTGCTACTATGTCGCCTTTTGTTTTAAACCAAAGGTTCTATGACTGATATGTTGGATGAACCACTTATTCACTTTTCTGTATGGTTCTTGGAAATCACTAACAAGATTCTAAGGGAAGACAATAAAGACATCAGTTTCTAAACATTTATATTCCTAATGAAATCACCTCTACAATCTCTTTGATGAATTTCCCATGTTCCCTTCACAGATTCATAATATATGAATGGCTATGAACCTGATGTATTTTCTCTTAACATGTCCTTCATATTTATGCAATCTCAGCTCTACTTATTCAGTTCTTAAGTTGAACATTTTTGGCTATATTTAATAGTCTAATATATTAATAGCCTATATACAAAGGTATCCATGATAGACAGTTGGCTATGATAATAGCTAACTACTCAACATGTTTAAGACTCAGAAACTGGAAACAACATAAATGTCCTCCAACTGAAGAATGGATAAGGAAAATGTGGTACATTTACACAATGGAGTACTACACAGCAGAAAAAGAAACCCGACATCTTGAATTTTGCAGGCAAATGAATGGAGCTAGAAAACATCATTTTGAGTCAGGTAACCCAGACCCCCCCAAAAAAAAACAATTATCACATGTACTCACTCATAAGTGGTATTTAAACATAAATCAATGAAAACCAATCCACAAATCACAATCCCAGAGAACCTAGACAACAATGAGGACCATAAGAGATACATAGATCTAATCTACATGGGAACTAGAAAAAGACAAGCTATCCTGAGTAAACTGGGGGCATGGGGAACTTGATAGAGGGTTCAAGGAGAGGGGAGAGATGGGGGGGTGCAGAGAAAAATGTAGAATTCAATAAAAATTAAAAAAGGCTTAGAATATAACATTGTTTAAATGCATTTAAAATTTTATTAATGGGTAATATAACATGTTATCTAATTAAATACTAGTACTCACAATATATGAGTTGACTGTTTTATTGTCTTAAAAAATTAGAAATAGCCTATGATACAGTGAAATATTTTGATTTGTTTTTTAATAGTCTATCATATAGTGATACAGAATTTGATTCATTTTTTTGGTACTAGTTAGTATTCTTGCTGCTATGGTAAAATCCTAACCAAACAGCTTAATAAATGAAGAATTTAGTTTGGCTAATTTTTAGAGAGTGCAGTTCATTGGGGTAGGAAAGATATGATGACAGTAAGGCGTGGATTACCACGTTGTTCCTTATAGTATAAATGTAGAGCGAGATGAATCCCAGTCCACCGTCTCAGTTAAATCTTCCAGAATCCATGATCTTAGACATAACCAATGGTGTGTACTCTGTGATTATAAATCCTATCAAATAACATTCCAGATTAAACATTACACTGTCATACTTAATGAATTTATCACAAAACAGTTTTAATGTCTTCATAAACCTGCACAGAGGATAATGATACTCACAGCATTAGGTTGGGCTGCTGTAACAGAATGCCAGAGACAGGGTTAATTAAAGGATGTACATATTTTCTGAGACATGTGGAAACCAACAGTCAGGGAACAGTAGTTGCATCTTATATATAAAGTCATGTATATCTTCTCCACTTACATAAAGTGTTACATTACTTAATTAATACATTTTAAAATGGTATATTGCAGAAGATTACACTACAAAATGTCCCCAGGGTTCTCACGAAAGGAAAACTTATACTATTCTCAGTCAAGGCAAGATGCGAAGCACAAGTGAAGGTTGTCCTGGGAGAACCTAGATACTGCTGATTTCCTATAAAAGTTACAGTGGCTGCCAACACACAGCCATTTGCAATAGATTTCCATAACGACACTCCTTTAACAGACTACGTCTCGCTCCCTGGTGGGCACACTGAAAAGATTCCATTTCCTAAAAAGTTGTGTTGTCGAAATTGACATTTGCTCGTGCTTTTTATTCATCATATGTTTTCTGAGCTGATTACTTTACATTAGACGACCATTCAGTGGCTTTGTCTCTGGGAGAGGCTATCTCTTCCTCTCTCTGAAGTCTTTTGGAGAGTGGAGGAGCTGTGGCAATTCTTTCCTTCTATGTTACTCTGATATTACCATTGTGAGATCATGTTTTTGCAGACTTTTCTATGAGAGACTGCTCCACAACAGGCTTTCTGATTTTGTGTCCTTTTAGATTTCTGTCTTCGCCTTAAACTTGTAGTGACTGTATTTTTCCCAGGTCCCTCTATATTTGTTGCATAACTGTGGCTGTTCATATGCCTGCTTAAACTTCTCATCTTTCACTGTTCTGTTTTTGCTTTTGTTGTTGATTTTTAATGTAAGATATTCCCCCCACACACACATTTTAACATGCTGAAAACTCAGATAAACCTTTTCTTTTTCCAGCACCTGTGCATACACAAAACTGGCTTGTTGATCCTTGAGGCAATGACTAGACAATTGCAGCCCATATCTGTTGATGGATTAGTCTATTAAACTATTGGAGGATCATACAAAGACTATGGGGCCTAGTTCTTATCTGAGGGTTTTCTGTTGACACCTTCAGACCCAAGTAAGGCAACAAAAACATCAATCTTTGTCTAGTGATTGTCAATGCGTTTGGAAAAACTTGGTTGGATTCAATATTACCACTCTTTTCATAAAATATTTTTATCAGTAAAAGCTGTAATGTAGAGTTCATTGCAGAACAACTCAGGTATCAGTGACTCTGGGTTGAATGATACATGATAATTAGACAAAGGATAAAGAAATTAAAGAATTTTTAACACAATTATTTAAAATTCTCAGCACACACACACACACACACACACACACACACACACACACACACGCTTGCATTTTAGGACGGCAGTTTATTTAGATCCCAAATAAGACTTTATGTGATAAAATGAATGACTTTTGTCAGAAATTTGTATTTTATTTTTTTGTGGTATATAGAAACATGTTATCATGGATGATGTCTGGGGCGTGATGACAAGTATGATGTACATCAGTCAGATAGGAAAACACATGCTAATTATTTGGCAGAATTGCTTTCTAGTCAAATCAGGGAGCATGCATCTGTAAGGCAGGGTATAACAAGACGTGTTAATATCAGATGAGCTACATTTCCCCTTTCCTCTCCAAATGCGAGCATTTTGCTGGGAAGTGCTTGAGTTCAGGAATTTTCCCAACAGGTGTATTTAAAACAAACAATGTGGTCATCCTGAGGCTGCATCTGCAGACAACAACAGCGAAACCCACAAATAGCAGTGTGAGTTGCTGAATTTTAAAGGGCACTTCTGTGTCCTGACAATGACTGTAACAAGTCAATGCCGGTTTATGAATGTTTCCGGATGTGAACCCACAGAGACATAAGGAAATGACAGCACTTCCTGGCAGACATAATGGGATGCTTGTGGACTTGGAAACGACCCGAAACATCCAGAAAGAGGAGAGAGCATAGCCTGCAAAATGGACTTACTCCCTGCCTCCCAATCTTCTACAACTTTCTCCCCAGTTCTGTTTCTCTGTAGCTTATCCAAGGAAGCCCAGCTGCCAGCAGACAACAGGCTGAATGGTAGCCAGCTGCTTTATAACTGTGTTAGCCAGAAGCCCTCATGAGAAATATTTTTCCTGGAAAATAAATTATAACATGTCTAAGTGGTGCCTGACAAAGCTAAACAGGAGGCATGCTGCTCTATTGCAAATTCATCTGCAGTCTCTGGGTAGAGAGACAAATAAAGGCACTTCATCAAAATCAGTCACAGAAACCCAGAATACCCATAGGAGACCACTAAACTCTAAATACCAATCAATTTCTCCAACTTTTTTTGTCAAACTTGCAAGTCCTTTTAAGCACTGTCTTCGTGAGCTGCCAGGCAGCAGCTGGCTGGTCTGAAGAAAGATCAGAAAGAGTACAGTTTGGAGGCCTTCTGTGACACAGTGGTTTATCTAGCTAAGGACCCTTATTGCTGAAGGGCTTCTTCGGCCGTAGAGCATCAATTAAGGTTAGAACTAAAAGCTGCTTTACTTCTTTATAGCCCCAACTTCTGTGCTCCCGGAGCTTCACCTAAACACACTAAGCAATAATATGATCAGAATGTCTATTGAGATGCTGCCCTTCTCTGACCACATATTTAAAACTGTACCTCTGAAAATGTCACGGGGCTTGTGCTTAATGTAAGATATTTTTAAAATGTTGAATGCATGCAATTCCAACTTAATTTAACATGAGGCCTGTACTTCGTGCTGGCTAGTTTAACATCTGTTGGGCTCTTAAGTAGTTCAATTTAGCTGAGGGCAAGGTATTGATGATTTAAATTAAGATGCTCATCTCTGTGTTAACCTCAATTGAATCAATATTTCAGATGCATCTGTTATGCATAATGCACGGTACTGTAGACGGTGGTGACACATGGCAATCTCTGTCCTCAGAGAGTTTGCCTTCATCCAAGAATCTTGTAGGTAGACTGGATGGCTAGTGCCCAGATTGTTGACTTGGTTTGCTGTGTTATCACAGGAAAATTTCTTAACTCTTATTAAATGTTCTTTTAAAAATATTAATGTTCATAAAAATTTATTCTGAAAATAGAGCAATGAGAGGAGAAATACTAAGTTTGAACATGTCAAAATATTAAGAACATGGACTGGGGTGATGCAATGGATTTAGAAATTCTGCATCCTTGATATACTATGGAGAGTGATGCAAATGGTGCTTGCAGATGAAGGAGAGTCTGGATGTATCTTGGCATATCTGATAGAGGGAATGATGTGTTTTCCCTGATGTAGTTTGTCATGTTAAGAATGTTCTGTTCAATTTACACTGACTTCATAGAATTGGTAAGGCTATCATTTGGAGGACAATATTATTATATTGCCTTCCTGTAGCTCCTTGTGTGACCCCGCCATTCCAGTTAACCTCACTGAAGATTGGTATTCTCTGTAATGGAATAGAGATAATAGCTATATGACGTTATTTCTCTCATATGTATATATATATATATATATATATATATATATATATATATATACAAGCAACAAATAGGAAGCAAAAAGTTGTTGAAAAGATAATTCTCTGTGAATGTGGGAGGGAGCATTAGTATTTGAAGAATGGTTTTAAGTGTAGAAGATGCAGTAAGTGGACACTCAGCTTTAAATGGCTACCACTAATGACTGAAGCCATGTGCAATTTACATAATATAAAATTAAGGACATTCAATTAGGATAGTTAGGAAAATATGACTATTTTCTTAAATGCATCACATTCAAATTAGAGTTATCTGAGGCCCTATTTCACTAGGGCAGACTAATCTTCTTGTCTTATTTCAAATGACCTTCATTTGCAAAATAGGTTTTCCTGTAAAGACATTTCAAAATGTGCCAATGATAGCGCAAGATCTATGAAATTACATGCAATCTCTGCATATTGATAAATTATATTTTGTCTAGATTTTATTAAATTAAATTATTTTTTCTGCAACAGCTAGTAATAAAACAAAAACAATATGATTGATCTGTTGGGAATAAAAGAGGAGGCAAGTTCAATGCTTATGATTGGAACCATTAACAACCTGTCACATGACTTGGTGCAGACAGAGGAAT
>NW_004949601.1:1899-3267 GCF_000317375.1 Microtus ochrogaster | reverse complement strand
TGTTTAGGATTGATCAAAGAAGCATCTAAATTTTCCTTGTAAAGTCATGAGTCTAGAAAATGTAAGAATCAGAAATATAAATATATATGGGATAAGGGTTAGAGTTAGGGTTTTATACATACACATACACATACACACACATTTACTGATAGATATTAAAAAACAAACCATTAGACTTGAGAGATTGCTCAGTGGCTTAAGAGTGCATACTGCTCTTGCAAAGAATACAAGTTTGATTCTCAGAACCCATGTTGGGTGTTTTACAACTACCTGTAATTCCAACTCTAGGACATCAGACATCTTCCAGATACAATCGGCACATGCTTTCATAAGCACATACTCAAACAGACACATGTGTAAACATAAAATTAAAAATAAAACATTTAAGAATACTCTAAAATCTTTCAGAAACTCAAATATGTGGATTATAGATGATTTTCCTCCTTCATTCACATGCATATGATTCAGTTGATTGCAAGTAGAGCATTATCTTTAATACTTTTCATAGAATAACAATTATTTATAGCTGAGGGATGATGTAATGGGTGAGAGTGATGTCATTCAAACCTGACGAACTCTATTCAATTCCTAGATCCCTTATAGGAAGCTGTGTATTGAGATATACACAGTTGAGGGGAAGAGATGGAAAAGTTAGGAAGAAATGACCTTCGTTATATTGTTTTTCACTGATGGTCTGGAGTATGCACCACAGAGACAAGAGCTATAGGCTAGACTGTACCTAAAACTAGCTACAAAAAGAAAATCTATTTCTGAATGTTTCATCCTGACTTCCTCCTGTGCTGTCTATCTGTCTGTCTTTGTCTTTGTCTCTCTTTCTTACCCACACAATAATAATGTAAGAAAAAGTTGTTTATCAAATAATTATTAAAACAGGTTTTACTTTTTTTGCAGCTATGCTTCTTTGATGAATGCAAACTGTGTTACTACTAAGGCTTATATAAACTAAGACTTGGAAAGGATAAATCTATAAGTATAAAAACAGACTAGAGAAATATACTCCTATAATACAGATAAGTGAAAGAATATTCAATCATGTTTTTAAACTTAGAGGAATTTATCCAGGCTGTGGTTGTGAATGCCTTAATCTCAGAACTTGCAAGGCAGGGGGAGGGGAATCTCTGAGTTTGAGGCCAGCCTCGGCTACAGAGTGAGTTTCAGAACAGTCAGGGATACAGAGAGAAACCCTATTTTTCAAAACCAAAAAAAAAAAAAGGTTAGAAATATTAAATTAGAGACCTACTATAACTTTTTTTTGCCAGTATATCTTTCATCACTGCTATAAGCTTGGGTGTCTTCCTGTGCATTACAAATTGTAGCTAGCACAGTATATAAAACTCACTGACTTCA
>NW_004949601.1:0-994 GCF_000317375.1 Microtus ochrogaster | reverse complement strand
TGAAAACCCTCCTACAAGCTGAACTCAAGAGCCCTGAGAGAAACCCAGCTGTAAACTACCCACAATACCCCACACTGCTCCATGGTGGCAGCATTTTTTTTCTGTGCATTGTGTGGGAATAGATGCACTAACAGGCCTCAGTTTTTGGTGCCTTCATTGGGAACTTTATAGCTTAGGAGTTTCTGTGATTTTTCCATAACAAATTACAGAATAAAGTAAAGAGTAAAATTGTAATTGAGATTGCGTGTTAAGTGGTATATAATGCTCATTTATTTACAAATGATGTGGAATACAGATGTTTATTTTTAACTACTTATGTGGATTTCTCTTACATAAGAGCAGAGTAAGATAAAACATAAACAGCTATGCTCAACAGTCAGAAGCCAAATATAAAGTAGATTAAAAATGTTAAAAGTAAGAACCCAGACCTACAAGAATGGAGGGCTATATTTTTCAAATTGGATAAACAATAATATATACTATTTTATACATAAAGCAATATATTTATATTTTTATTAAATAACAAATTATTATGTAATAACTAGTTTTGCGTCTCCACGGCTAAAACACTTAGGAAAGCATATTCTACAGCTCACCTGGGCAGCACAATAGAACAGATCCTATTCACAGGAGTACGAACAAGCTGGCCATGAGAATGCAGGTGTTGGAGATCTGGCCCTACCCCAGTCTGCCATAGGATAACAAGGGCAAGGCAGATATTCCCCCAACACCCTTCCCAACATGTGGCAGGTAGAAGTTTGCCCTGAGGTAATTAGAGTAGCTGCCCCTCACCAGCTGCAATACTTGGGAGAGCAGGCCCTGCACCACACCTGAGCAGCACAGAAGAGCTGACCCATTCGGTGGGGCATTGGTGAACCAGCATGAGAACATGAGCTTGGGAGGTCTGGACCCTTTATCTGCCATATGGTGGCATGGGTGAAGGAGAGATGTCCTCACAACTTGTGGCATAGAGAGCTAGGCCTGAGGTCATGAG
>NW_004949600.1:15251-15693 GCF_000317375.1 Microtus ochrogaster | reverse complement strand
AAACGTCAGCAGAATTTATCCCAAGCTTACAAATGTGCGATCAGCTTGTGACAGGTTGGGCTGGAGATGCTGAGAACTGGGGTTCAATCTGGAAAGCCCTCAATGCAAGAGGGCTCATTCCCATGAAGAGGGAGGGAAGGATCATTCATTCCTATACTCAAGTTAAAGGAAAAATGAATGGCTATGGAGAAACCACTCATATATATGAAAAATCATTTCGTAAAAAATCAAATTTCTTAGTCATTATGCAACTGATGTGGTGCTTCACCTAGATAGTACAATAGCATGCGTGCATGTGCGCACACAGACACACACACACACACAAAAACTGATTCCTTGATCTAGAGCCACAGTGCACATGCTGTGGAAAAGGGGACATGGCCAACATGAATCACAATATGGGTATTAGTCAGTCAGTCAGTCTTCCCTTCTTTCTGTAGGA
>NW_004949600.1:12311-14621 GCF_000317375.1 Microtus ochrogaster | reverse complement strand
AAAAGAAAAAAGACAAAAAATTGCAGTCTCTTCGCACTCACTCTCTCATCCATTGGCTCTTTAAGAGCTCTCAGGCTGAACTGGAGACCAGGGTGTCATTAATAACCGGGATGTCAGAAACCTTAGGGGATCACAGAAAGACTGACTGCAGCACTTGATGCCTCAACCCTGCTAATAGCTGTGATATAAGGCATGGTAAAATACGGGATTTGTCAGAGCGCTACTCCCATATCTCTATTATTATTTCTACACAACAGAAAGGACTTGGGGGGGATGTTGTACACTGCTGTTATTGAAATCTCACTGACTCCTTCCGCACTCCTTGTCAATTCCCGACTTTGTCAAATCAACTATCGTGAATCTTTCATGTGGGTTGGATCTTTTGGAACCCAGATAAACAAGTCAGGCCTATCGCATCCCAGAAACCTCCCAGTTCCTGAGCCCTAGGCCTGGAAGTCTCAAAGCCATCACATGCAGAAATCTCTCTAGTCCCTCCTAGTGGTGAACTCACTTTGTCTGTCTTCCCCAGGACCTCTAATTATTTCTACATGCCATGTTTTCCTGTGAGATCTGGGGCCAGCTTTCTTCTTCCTCCCTCTTGCCTCTCCACGAGCTCCATTCTCTAGACAACATGTCTAGAACCGAGTCTTATAGGCACCGAGAGAGTGTGTCTTGTGGGCAGTTGGCGTTCCTTGGACACGAGTGACATCAAAAAATTCTGAGAGTTCTCCGGGATACCGTAGAATTTTCAGAGAAGGGACTGCTGATTTCGTGAGGCATGGCCTTTACCTCCTTGCTAATATTTCTCCCTGAACTGACTGACCGAACGACCGACCATAACCTGAGGTTTCCTTTCCAGGAGTTTCTCCTGCAACACAGAGGGAGCCATTCAGGATCTCCTCCTTCCAAAACCAGAAATTTCTCTCTGCTTCATTAAAATCTTTTCACTACTTCCTTAACCCATCGGGAGTTAGTTAGCTGAACACTCACTTTTTTCATGAATGACCCTTCCTCGCTCTCCTGAACATCTCATATTACTGACTCATACTCAGTAATATGAGAAAATAGGCCAGGAGGACAGGGAAGATGAGGGTTTAGTCCTCTGAAGTGAATGAGCACTTAGGGAAGGCTAAACTTAAGGGAACTTGACTCTGAGTGGCAAGACATGAATAGCTGCTGCAAAGGCACAGATGCAGGCATTGGGCTGAGGCACCAACTGTGCTCTCGGCATCCTCCTGCATCATCAGATATGTGTGGGAAACTCAGCTCAAAGGAGGGGCCTTGTTCAAAGGGAGAAGGAAAAATCTAGGACAGCACTGTTTTTTCCTTCTTTCTTTCTCTCTTTCTCTCTTCTCTCTTTCTCTCTTTCTCCCTTTCTCTCTCTCTCCTGACTGTCACTGGCTAAGAAAATGGTGGCCTCCATCTCACTGGGTGTTTGTTGAAGGGATAGATGTGATGTGCACATGGCGCTCGCACATAAGCATGCACGCACGTATATGACATGTACAGATGGGGGGTTCCAATGTTTTTGGAGGAAGGTGCTCGCTGGTATTAATAAATGTGCTGTTAAATAAGCCTAGAAATAGCTGAATATTAAATCATTAAAACTCTCTCTCTCTCACCATATGCCAGCAAATCTGAACTGACTGCAACATACAAAAGAAGAAGAAACACGGAAAGAAGACATCCCTCCCTGCTGGACAGGATCTGATCTCTGATCTGAGATGAGAATAAATTCATCGAATGGCTGCCAACAGCATTTCACTGAGAAGATATTCTACATTATATTCTCTACAGTTAGTTAGTTAGCTAGATAGTTAGATTAAGAGGGTCCCGTGAACTGGGGTGGGGTGTGGCTTCTCAGGTCACGTCATATCTGTTCAGGTCAGAGCAGGAAGGGGCTGAGGAGTGTCCCATTGGCCTTGAAAATAGGCACCAGTCAAATGTTAATGTCAGGACCAGAGAGTTCCTCAAAGGGAATGAATGGAGACCCTTGCTTACCTAAGAAATGTCTGACCTTGGAAAAGAACTTGAAACTGAGGTTTCACATCTTACCAGAAAGCTCCTTCTCGGGAGGGAAAGTCATCGTGATATCTCACTCTTTTCCCTACCGTTCTGATCATTCTTACTGAATTAAGACTTCCACTGTACATAAATAAAGCAAGTAATAAGTAAGGAAGTAAGTAAGTAAGTAAGTAAGTAAGAAAACAAATATGTGGATGGATGAACAAATAAATAAAAAGTTTGCTGTTATTGACTGAATTTTGGTTTCATAATGAATATCTCTCTCTCTCTCTCTCTCTCTCTCTC
>NW_004949600.1:9891-11824 GCF_000317375.1 Microtus ochrogaster | reverse complement strand
GTGTGGTCAGCTTGTGACAGGTTGGGCTGGAGATGCTGAGAACTGGGGTTCACCTTGGGGAACCCTCAATGCAAGAGGGCTCATTACCATGAAGAGGGAGGAAGGGATCATTCATTCCTATTCTCAAGTTAAATTAAAGTTGAATGGCTATGGAGAGACCTCTCACAGATATGAAAAATCATTTCCTAAAAAATCAAATTTCTCAGTCAGTATGCAACTGCTCTGGTGCCTCTCCTAGATAGCACACTAGCTTGTGCGTGTGCGCGTGCGCGCACACACACACACACACACACACACACACACACACACACACACACAAACAGACACACTGATTCCTTGATCTAGAGCTACAGTGCACATGCTGTGGAAAAGGGGACATGGCCAACTTGAATCACAATATGGGTATTAGTCAGTTAGTATTCCCTTCTTTCTGTAGGAAGGTGGTGCTTGTCTCATTAGTTTCCTCGTTTCCCTCTGCACAAGGTGAAGCAGGGAAAAGCTCTCTAAGCCTTCTTCGGGCCTATAGAGGATGCACCGTGACTTCAGAGACCTCAGGGAGTATAGGTAGGGGTCGGTGCTTGATGTTTCAGACTCATGCCGTTGAATGGCATAACATAGTCTGGATTCACAGAGATTCAACACACAGAGCCATTGTCACTTACTCACAGCCCAAGACACCCAGAGCTAGCTAACAAGAAATTGCATTCTTAGCCAGGCTGTGGTGTGTGGGGGTGGGTGCATGCCTTTTATCACAGCACACACACAGATCTCTGTGAATTTAAGGATGGACTGAGTTACAGGGTGAGTTTTAGAACAGCCCAAGATACACAAAGTAACCCTTTGTTTCTTTCTCTTTTTCTTTCTTTTTTCTTTCTTTCTTTCTGTCTTTTTTAATTATTAATTTATTTATTATATATACATTTTCCAGGATACAGTGCCAGATCTCACTACAGATGGTTGTGAGCCACAATGTGTTTGCTAGGAATTGAACTCAGGACCTCTGGAAGAGCAGCTAGTGCTCCTAACCTCAGAGCCATCTCCCAAGCCTAAAGAAACCCTTTCTTGAAAAACAAAACAAAACAGCAAAAGAAATAAATAAAAGGAAAAAGAAAAAGAAAAAAGACAAAAAATTGCAGTCTCTTCGCACTCACTCTCTCATCCATTGGCTCTTAAGGAGCTCTCAGGCTGAACTGGAGACCAGGGTGTCATTAATAACTGGGAAGTCAGAAACCTTAGGGGCTCACAGGAGGACTGACTGCAGCACTTGATGTCTCAACCATGCTAATAGCTGTGATATAAGGCATGGTAAAATATGGGCTTTGGCAGAGTGCTACTCCCCTTTCTCTATTATTATTGATACACAATGAAAAGGACTTGGGGGGCGGGTAATGATGTACAGCGCTGGTATTGAAATCTCACTGACTCCTTCTGAATACCTTGTCAATTCCCGACTTTGTCAAATCAAGTATTGTGAATCTTTGATGTGGGTTGGCTTTTTAGGAACCCAGATAAACAAGACAGGCCTATCGCATCCCAGAAACCTCCCAGTTCCTGAGCCCTAGCCCTGGAAGTCTCAAAGCCAACACATCCAGAAATCTCTCTAGTCCCTGCTAGTGGTGAACTCACTTCGTTTTCTTCCCCAGGACCAATAATTATTTCTCCATGCCATGTTTTCCTGTGATATCTGGTGCTAGATTTCTTCTTCTTCCCTCTGGCCTCTCCACGAGCTCCATTCTCTAGAAAACATGTCTAGAACCAAGTCTTACAGGCACTGAGAGAGTAGTCTTGAGGGCAGTTGGCGTTTCTAGGACACGAGTGACATCACAAAATTCTGAGAGCTCTCCGGGATACCGTAGAATTTTCAGAGAAGGGAAAGCTGATGTCATGAGTGACAGCCTTTACCTCCTTGCTAATATTTCTCCCTGAACTGATC
>NW_004949600.1:7551-9364 GCF_000317375.1 Microtus ochrogaster | reverse complement strand
CACTGTTTTTCTTTCTTTCTTTCTTTCTTTCTTTCTTTCTTTCTTTCTTTCTTTCTTTCTTTCTTTCTTTCTTTTTTTTCTTCCTTCCTTCTTTCTTTCTTTCTTTCTTTCTTTCTTTCTTTCTTTCTTTCTTTCATTCTTTCTCGATCTCTCCTGACTGTCACTGCCTAAGAAAATGGTGGCCTCCATCTCACTGGGTGTTTGATGAAGGGATAGATGTGCTGCGCGCACGGCGCTCACACATACGCATGCACACACGTGCATGACATGTACAGATGGGGGGTTCCAATGTTTTCAGAGGAAAGTGCTCGCTGGTAATAATAAATGTGCTGGTAAATAAGCCTAGAAATAGCTGAATATTAAATCATTACATCTTTCTCTCTCTCTCTCTCTCACCATATGCCAGTACATCTGAATTGACGGTAACATAGAAAACAAGAAGATACATGGAAAGAAGACATATCTCCCTGCTGGACAGGATCTGATCTCTGATCTGAGATGAGAATAAATTTATCGAATGGCTGCCAACAGTATTTTATTGAGAAGAGATTCCACATTTTGTTCTGTACTGTTCAGTTCATTAGTTAGTCAGTTAATTAGATAGATTAAGAGGGGCCTGTGAACTGGGGTGGCTTGTGGCTTCTCAGGTCATGTCACATCATGTCAGGTCAGAGCAGGGAGGGGCTGAGGAGTGTCCCATTGTCCTTGACAATAGGCACCAGTCAGATGTTAATGTCAGTGCCAGAGAGTTCCTCAAAGGGAATGAATGGAGACCCTTGCTTACCTAAGAAATGCCTGACCTTGGAAAAGGACTTGAAAATGCTGTTTCATGTCTTACAAGAAAGCTCCCTCTCGGAAGGGCAAGTTATCGTGATATCTTACTTTTTCCCTACCGTTCTGATCATTCTTACTGAATTTAGTCTTCCACTGTAAATAAATAAAGCAAGCAACTAAGTAAGTAAGAAACAAAGTAAGCAAATACGTGGATGGATGAACAAATAAATACAAAGTTTGCTGTTGTTGACGGAATTTTGGTTTCATAATGAATTTCTTTCTCTCTCTCTCTCTCTCACACACACACACACCAAAAAACAAAAAACACTAAAGATACAATAAAAGGAATCATAGCACCTTTACTCAGGGGACAGAGTGAACTCTGAAAGTTTTCATACAGGGCTATATAAAGAGATGCTCCATGTTGGGCTGAAAGGATAGTTTAGGTTCAATTCCCAGCATCTACATGGCAGCTCACAGCTGTCTGTAATCCAAGAGCCTGAGAGCCATGGCAAAAACACAAATACACATAATAAATTTATTAAAAGTGTGGGGGCGAGAGACAGAATATAAGAACAAACTGAGAAACAAGGAAAGATAGTGTTGGCTGGTCAGTTCCCTGACAGAAATAAGCACATTATGGAGGAAAAACAAAGTTGTTACACTTTGTGGGTGTGATGAGGAGATATTGTGAGTGAGTGTATGGTCTGTCAGAACAAAGTTAGTCCCATAGTTGATGAAATTCATTATCCCAAAACGTTAACAGTATATATCCCAAGCTTACAAATGTGTGGTGAGCTTGTGACAGGTTGTGCTGGAGATGCTGAGAACTGGGATTCACTCTGGGGAGCCCTCAATGCAAGATGGCTCATTCCCATAAAGAGTGAGGGAGGGATCATTTATTCCTATACTCAAGTTAAAGGAAAGATGAATGGCTATGGAGAGACCACTCACAGATATGTAAAATCATTTCCTAAAAAATCAAATATCTCAGTCAGTATGCAACTTCTGTGGTGCTTCTCCTAGATAGCACAATAGC
>NW_004949600.1:4979-6887 GCF_000317375.1 Microtus ochrogaster | reverse complement strand
TTACAGATGATTGTGATCCACCGTGTGGTTGCTAGGAATTGAACTTAGGACGTCTGGAAGACCAGCTAGTGCTCCTAAACTCTGAGCCATCTCTTCAGCCCAAAGAAACACTTTCTTGAAAAACAAAACAAAACTGCAAAAGAAAGAAAGAAAAGGAAAAAGAAAAAGAAAAAAGACAAAAAATTACAGTCTCTTCCCACCCACTCTCTCATCGATTGGCCCTTAAAGAGCTCTCAGGATGAACTGGAGACCAGGGTGTCATTCATAACTGGGAAGCCAGAATCCTTAGGGGCTCACAGGAGGACTGACTGAAGCACTTGATGCCTCAACCCTGCTAATAGCTGTGTTAAAAGGCATGTTAAAATACGGGATTTGCCAGAGCGCTACTCCCCTTTATTGCTTATAATTGCTAGACAACGAAAAGGACTTGAGGAGGGGGATGATGTACAGCGCTGGTATTGAAATCTCACTGACTCCTTCCACACTCCTTGTCAATTATCGAATTTGTCATATCAACTATCATGAATCTTTCCTGTGGGATGGATCTTTTGGAACCCAGATAAACAAGGCAGGCCTATTGCATCCCAGAAACGTCCCAGTTCCTGAGCCCTAGGCCTGGAAGTCTCAAAGCAATTACATCCAACAATCTCTCTTGTTCCTGCTAGTGGTGTACTCACATTGTCTGTCTTCCCCCAAACCACTAATTATTTCTCCATGCCATGTTTTTCTGTGAGATCTGGGGCCAGCTTTTTTCTTCCTCCCTCTGGCCTACCATGAGCTCCATTCTCTAGACAACATGTCTAGAACCGAGTCTTATAGGCACCGAGAGAGTGTGTCTTGAGGGCAGTTGGCGTTTCTAGGACAGAAGTGATATCAAAAAATTTCGAGAGCTCTCCGGGATACCATAGAATTATCAGAGAATGGACTGCTAATGTCGTGAGGCATGGCCTTTACCTCCTTGCTAATATTTCTCCCTGAACTGACCGACCGAACAAACGACTGACCGACCGACCGACCGACCGACCAGAACGTGAGGTTCCCTTTCCAGGAGTCTCTCCTGCGACACAGAGGGAGCCATTCAGGATCTCCTCCTTCCAAAACCAAAAATTTCTCTCTGCTTCATTAAAATCTTTTCACTACTTTCTTCACCCATGGGGAGTTAGTTAGTTGAACACTCACTTTTTTCATGAATGACCCTTCCTCTATCTCCTGAACATCTCCTATTACTGACTCATACTCAGTAATATGAGAAATTAGGCCAGGAGGACACGGAAGATGAGGTTTGAGGTCTCTGACGTGAATGAGCATTTAGGGAAAGCTAAACTTAAGGGAACTTGACTCTGAGTGGCAAGACATGAATAGCTGCTGCCAAGGTAGAGATGCAGGCATCAGGCTAAGGCACCAACTGGGCTCTCGGCATCCTCCTGCATCATCAGAGCTGTGTGGGAAACTCAGCTCAAACGAGGGGCCATGTTCAAAGGGAGAGGGAAAAATCTAGGACAGTACTGTTTTTTTTCTTTCTTTCTCTCTTTCTCTCTTTCTGCCTTTCTCCCTTTCTCTCTTTCGATCTCTCTCCTGACTGTCACTGGCTAAGAAAACGGTGGCCTCCATCTCACTGGGTGTTTGATGAAGGGATAGATTGGATGAGCACACGGCGCTCGAAAATAAGCACGCACGCACATGCATGACATGTACAGATGGGGGTTCCAATGTTTTCAGAAGAAGGTGCTCGCTGGTAATAATAAATGTGCTGGTAAATAAGCATAAAAATAGCTGAATATTTAATCATTAAAACTTTCTCTCTCTCTCTCTCTCTCTCTCTCTCTCTCTCTCACACACACACACACACACACACACAATATGTTCTCACATCTGAACTTACAGCAACATACAAAAGAAGAAGAAACA
>NW_004949600.1:3159-4328 GCF_000317375.1 Microtus ochrogaster | reverse complement strand
AGATACAATAAAAGGAAGCATAGCACCTTTACTCAGGGGCCAGAGTGAACTCTGAAAATTTTCCAGGCAGGGCTATATAGAGAGATGGTCCATGTCATGCTTAAAAGATAGTTTAGGTTCAATTCCCAGCATCTACATGGCAGCTCACAGCTGTCTGTAATCCAGGAGCCTGAGAGCCATGAAAAAACACAAATACAAATAATAAGTTTTTTAAAGGTGGGGTGGGGGAGAGACAGAATATAAGAACAAAGTGAGAAACAAGGAAAGATAGTGTTGGCTGGTCAGTTCCCTGACAGAAATAAGCACATTATGGAGGAACCACAAAGTTGTTACACTATGTGGGTGTGATGAGGATAGATTGTGAGTGAGTGAGTGTCCTGTCAGAACAAAGTTAGTCCCACAGTTGATGAAATTCATTATCCCAAAACATCAGCAGAATATATCCCAAGCTTACAAATGTGAGATCAGCTTGTGACAGGTGGGGATGGAGATGCTGAGAAATGGGGTTCACCCTGGGGAGCCCTCAATGCAAGAGGGCTCATTCCCATGAAGAGGGAGGGAGGGAGGGATCATTTATTCCTATACTCAAGTTAAAGGAAAGATGAATGGCTATGGAGAGACCACAAATATATATGAAAAATCATTTCCTAAAAAATCAAATTTCTCAGTCAGTATGCAACTGATGTGGTGCTTCTCCTATATAGTACAATAGCATGCGTGCATTTGCGCACACAGACACACACACACACACACACACACACACACAGACACACACACAAACTGATTCCTTGATCTAGAGCCACAGTGCACATGCTGTGGAAAAGGAGACATGGCCAACTTGAATCACAATATGGGTGTTAGTCCGTCAGTCAGTCTTCCCTTCTTTCTTTAGGAAGGAGGTGCATGTCTCTCAGAAGTTACCTGATTTCCCTCTGCACAACCTGAACCAGGGAAATCTTTCTAAACCTTATTCGGAACTATAGAGGATACACTGTGACTTCAGAGACCTCAGGGAATATAGGTAGGGGTGTGTGCTTGATGCTTCAGACTCATGTTATTGAAGGGCATAACATAGTCTGGATTCACAGAGATTCAACACACAGAGCCATTGTCACTTACTAACAGCCCAGGACACCCAGAGCTAGCTAACAAGAAATTGCAGTCTCAGC
>NW_004949600.1:0-1174 GCF_000317375.1 Microtus ochrogaster | reverse complement strand
CTGAATATTAAATCATTAAAACTCTCTCTCTCACACCATATGCCAGCACATCTGAACTGACTGCAACATACAAAAGAAGAAGATACACGGAAAGAATACATCCCTCCCTGCTAAACAGGATCTGATCTCTGATCTGAGATGAGAATAAATTCATCGAATGGCTGCAAACAGCATTTCATTGAGAAGAGATTCCACATTTTATTCTTTACAGTTAGTTAGTTAGTTAGTTAGATAGTTAGATTAAGAGGGTCCTGTGTACTAGGGTGTGGTGTGGCTTCTCAGGTCACGTCATATCTGTTCAGGTCAGAGCAGGGAGGGGCTGAGGAATGTCCCATTGGACTTGACAATAGGAACCAGTCAGATGTCAATGTCAGGGCCAGAGAGTTCCTCAAAGGGAATGAATGGAGACCCTTGCTTACATAAGAAATGCCTGACCTTGGAAAAGGACTTGAAACTGCGGTTTCACGACTTACCAGAAAGCTCCCTCTCGGAAGGGAATGTCATCGTGATATCTTACTCTTTTCCCTACCATTCTGAACATTCTTACTGAATTAAGTCTTCCACTACAAATAAATAAAGCATGTAAGTAAGTAAGTAAGTAAGCAAGTACGTGGATGGATGAACAAATAAATACAAATTTTGCTGTTGTTGACTGAATTTTGGTTTCATAATGAATCTCTCTCTCTCTCACTCTCTCTCTCACACACACACAACAAAAAAAACAAAAAAACACTAAAGATACAATAAATGGAAGCATAGCACCTTTACTCAGGGGCCAGAGTGAACTCTGAAAATTTTCCAGGCAGGGCTATATAGAGTGATGTTGCATGACGTGCTGAAGAGTTAGTTTAGGTTCAATTCCCAGCATCTACATGGCAGCTCACAGCTGTCTGTAATCCAGGAGCCTGAGAGCCATGGCAAAAACACAAATACACATAATAAATTTTTTAAAGGTGGGGGGGGAGAGACAGAATATAAGAACAAACTGAGAAACAAGGAAAGATAGTGTTGGCTGGTCAGTTCCCTGACAGAAATAAGCACATTACGGAGGAACCACAAAGTTGTTACACTATGTGGGTGTGATGAGGAAAGATTGTGAGTGAGTGAGTGTCCTGTCAGAACAAAGTTAGTCCCATAGTTGATGAAATTCATTATCCCAAAACGTCAGCAGAAT
>NW_004949599.1:15242-15754 GCF_000317375.1 Microtus ochrogaster | reverse complement strand
AAAACATTTCATTTCAATTTTTTGGTTTAATGATGCTTAACCAGTATTGATTCACAGAATTTGCATGAGTCATAAAGGCATATGTGATATGCAATACTTGATGATTTCATGCATTTGTCAAATTCTACAGAAGCATTCAATATAAAGATGCATCCTTTCACTATGTTAATAAATATGCCAACTAACATATGTCATGTTTCCATCACAGAATATAGAATACAACTAATACAGTCTAATTGTATATAATTTGACATCACTGGAGGATATATAGAAAAGGAGGTGATATATAATTCAGGGAAAGTGTTTTGACTAGATACTATAAGTATAAAGGAAAGAGTAAATATATTATATTCGAGGTAGAATTTTTTTTTTACAACATTGGGTCAGTGATTTCAGACATTATTATATTCATTCTTTTGGTATATGGAAATACAAGATTAGAATAGAGGTACCTATAGTTAAAGAAGCTAAGCAAATTCTAAAAGTAAGAAAATGATGTCAATATGACACAA
>NW_004949599.1:6434-11007 GCF_000317375.1 Microtus ochrogaster | reverse complement strand
CCCCTCAGCCCGAAAAGCAATCAGGGTTCCCTGTCCTGTGGGAAGTCCAAGGAACCCACACCTCCATCCAGGTCTAGTAAGTTGAGCATCCAAACTGCCTAGGCTCAGAAGTATTTTTAGAAGAACAAATGAATATTTAGTACAATGTTAGATGGTAATCTTCATAATTAAAATACCTTGCTTAACATTTTGTATATTTTATTTATGTTGTAAAATAATTTTTTGAGATTTTCCCTTATTTGTTAAACATTTCTTTTCATGAAGCGTTTGTATGGTTTTTCTCTGTGATTCCACTGATGTTTGAATGTGATGTCTATTGTTCAATTTTTACTAAACTTCTAATGATACATTTTGATGAAATTACAGGTGGTTTTAATAAAGCAGATATTTTTATGAAACTTGAGTGTAAGCATTGTACTGTCTGTCTCTTAGTATTCTCCCTTGTTTGTGTTGTAATTCTGTTTCACCATGAAAAATATCATCAGAATTATCTGGGAAAGGATGAGGCTTTCTACCAAACTGTCAGTTCTTTATGGGCTTATTCTGTGTTTTTTAAATGTTCAGAAAGGATCTTGAATACTAATATAATTAAAGATTACATGATGTCTTTTAAAACTTTGCATAAAATCTTATAAAAACTTAATTTTGAACATTGACCAAAGCTTGGGAGGTGTTCCTTGTCTTCCCTGAAAAAAAAATATAAAGAGCTGCAGAAAAAAATCACTTAGTAGTCCTTAAGATGAACACCTAGTATTAGAAATATTGTTCCATAAGGGCTGTATTCTTACTAAGTTATTAACTACTCAATAAGCAGGATATATGAGTCAGGTCCCTCTACATCATTAAGTATTATTTGAAGAGTCAAGCAGTTAACCATTAGCTCCTTTTCTTATTACAGTTACTATTCTATGCTAAAACACCATATTCATAACAACTTGGGAAGAAAGGGGATTCTTACGCTACCAGAAACTATCCATGACTAAGGGTTCCAGTGCAGGAACTTAACACAAGAAGCTGAAGACTAGAACTGTGGCAGAAACTACAATGTATTTGCTGCTTTGCTGCTCTTGATTTTCTCAACCTACTTTCTTATATCACCTGAGATAACCAGCCCAGGAGGGGCACCACCAACCGTGGTCTGAGCCATCCTACATCAATAATCAATAAAGAAAATGCACCACAGGCCAATATTGTGGAGTCATATCCTCAGTTGAGTTTCCTCTTCCCAAATTACTCTGGCCCATAGGTACTGTGGAACAATGGTTTTTTATCTTGTCACTTGTATTATTTTTAATAAAATGCTGATTGGTTAGTAGCCAGGCAGGAAGTATAGGCTGGGTGACCAGGCAGGAAATAGAAGTGGGTCAATGAAAAGTCTGGGAAGAGGGAAGTTTCAGTCTGCAATAGTGATCCAGACACAGAGCAAGCAAGATGTGACTGCCTTGACAAAAAAGGTACCAAGCCATGTGGTTAACTCAGACAAGAATTATGGGCTATGTTAGTTATAAGAATTGTTAATAAGAAGCCTGAGCTAATCGGCCAATCAGTTTATAACTAATGTAGACTTCTGTATGATTCTTTGGGACTGAATGACTGCAGGGCTGGGTGGAACAGAAACCTCTGTCAACAGAATGGCACTCAGTCAACACATATGATTTATATGAAACTAGCCAGCACAATTGACATTTTGTCAAACTGATATACAAATACATCACTACTAAGCTATAATCTTTCCTTTCTCGTTACCCTTAGGAAGTCGTACTAATATTAATATGACCATTTAAAACATTACAGCTTTTCAAAGTTCTACAGTCTTTTACAAATCCAAACACTTCAGTATTTAGTTTCTTTAAAATAATCAAATTGTATACCTCTCTATAGTATCTTTCTAAAAATATCCACAGTCTCTCCCAAATACCAATCTCTGTTACATTCTAAAATCTGTCTAAAATTCTAAAGTCTTATTAACTATGGGCTCCTATAAAATTAAAACTAAGTTAAATACCTTCTTATCCAAGAAGGGAGAACTAGGGCACAGTCACAATCAAGTAAAAACCAAACCAAAATTCAACAGTATAAAAAGTCCAGTTTTTGAAATCTGAGATACAATCACAATCCTCCCACATCTGACAGGTATTTGTAACTAGTTCCACTTCCTAAAACTGCTATTAATAGGACAGGGAGCTTCCCTTATAGTCTTAGGAAGGCACCACTCTATATATGCTTCTGTCCTTTGTTATCATCCCATGGTAGTGCCATCTCTAATGCTGCTATGGAGGAAGGTCATTGGTTAATCAATAAAGAAACTGCTTGGCCCTGATAGGTTAGAACATAGGTGGGTGGAGTAAACAGAACAGAATGCTGGGAGGAAGAGGAAGTGAGCTCAGAGGTCATGCTCCCCTCTCCCGGGCAAACGCGATGAAGCTCTGACCCAGGATGGACATAGGCTAGAATCTTCCAGGTAAGCGCACCTCGGTGCTACACACATTAATAGAAATGGGCCAGGCAGTGTTTAAATGAATATAGTTTGTGTGTTGTTATTTTGGGGTATAAGCTAGCCAGGCAGCCAGGAGCTGGGGCAGCAGGAACACAGCCCACTGCTCCCTCAACAGCTGCTGGTGTCTGCTGCTATGATTGGAGTACAGTTTTACCAATAGTCTCTCTTGATATCTCTTAAGGGACTATCCTGCCAAATCATATCATTCCTCCACTTCACAACATGACCCCTTCAACTCTGAGTCTTCTACTGCATCTGAAGCTGTATATTCACCAATGGCCATTTCTGGTCTCCCTTCATGGACTCCAGGCCTACCACATAGTGTTAAGCATCAACTGTTCTTCATGACCTACTTTATGTCTTCAAAACCCATACCACTTAGGTGATTCTTCCACATTACCAAGTTTGGCTCCCACAATGAGATGTAGACTTGGCCTCCTCTATTTCATAGTCATTATGTGTTGACCCTAAGGAAATAATCCAAGAATTAAAAGATCCTCAATGATGCAGATCTCTTCTTAATTATTGCTCATTTCTCAGCTCCTGCTGACCAACTGATTTCTTGTTAGTCACAGTTGCTTCTTCAGCGCCATCTGAACAGACATCCTAGATTCCTAATTCAAAATATTAAATAACCTTTATAGTGTCTTTAAGAGATTCTCAGAACTTCTCTCTGAAACTTCATATCTCAGGCTTCTGTCATGGTTTTTACTTCCATTGCTCTCAATATGCTTGTCTTACAGCTCTCTTAGTACAACTCACTGAACTCAGTAATCAATACATTTTCCAGCCTCCTGTTCAAATGCACAACAATCCTCCCCAAAATACATAATTAAGTCTTTTAAAGCAAAATTTCACAAACTGTTACCAGTTTATTTCTTTGTTAGGGCTTCTATTGCTGTGTTAAAACTCTATGACCATAAGCAACTAGGGTAGGAAACTGATTACTTCACTTACACTTCCCATTCATAGTCAGTCATTGAAGGAAGTCATGGCAGGAACTGAAATAGTGCCATAGGTATGCTACTTAGTGACTTGTTTTTTATGGCTTGCTCATCCCACTTTCTTATAGGACCCAGGACCATCAGCCCAGGAGACAACAGTCACAATGGGCCATATTGCATCATTAATCAACCAAGAAAATGTACCACAGGCCTGCCCATATACTAATCTGAAGAGGTTCCCTCTTTACATGATTTTTGGTTATGTCAAATTGATTTATAGGTGAAAACCAGTGTGCTTGAAAACCAGAAAACAGACACTGAAGTTACATTCTATTACTCTATCTCCAACTATTTTTTGTCCTTAATTACAAAAATTTATCATGTAATTATATGGCTTTTTAGACATAAATTTAATCTTTACTCAGTTTTTGTTTATTTTTAAACTGAATTTTTTCCAATTAAAAAGTATAAGCTCATATATTAATTATGGGGAAAAAGGAAAGTAAAAACTAAATACATAGTTCTATTATACAAAGACCAAAGACAACCTAATTAATTTGATATATGTTACCTTACTTGGTAATAAAATTATGATCAACATTACATAAAATTAGTCTTCCTAACACTTTAAGTTCACTATTTCCACTTAGTAGTTCTGGAAGATAGTTTTGGAGCAATAAATAAACAAGCACTCTTTAGCTTGTTTTATTAATAATGTGGGAAATATTTATTTCATACTAGGTTTTTATATTTAGAAACTTTATAATTTGGGAAATGGAATCTATGGGAGTGGGTTTCATCAAGAAATATGATTATACAGGCTTAAAATTTTATTTCATTTCTACAGCTCCATTGCTAAAGGAATTATAAATTTCATGGTCCTTAGCTAAGAGAATTTTTCAAATTTTTATGAGGTGAAATAAGGTTTCTTCTTCAGTTTATACACAGGCAATTAATAAACACACAATGTAGCCTTTGACAAAGGGCTGTTTATGTTGCAGCCAATGTAAGAAGATCTTCATAGGCAGTATAAGAAATGTTCCTACTAATCTTTCTCAAGTCATATATTTAAACAAATTTATTTTTCTTAATCAGTGTACTAAGTCAGAATAGTAATTTTGGAAAATAGACA
>NW_004949599.1:0-1471 GCF_000317375.1 Microtus ochrogaster | reverse complement strand
CCTTTGCTCTTCTTCATCAGAATTTAGAAATTCCTCAATCTTTTCAATTCTATTCACCATTGCCTTCTGCAATGTCTGAATCTCCTGTCCAGAATTATGTTTTCTTTGGTCGATGGGCATTTGCCTTGTTTCCAAACTGAAAAGCTTCTGTAAAGCAAAGGACACAGTAAAGAAAACAAATCGGCAGCTAACAGAATGGGAAAAGGTCTTCACCAAGCCCACATGAGACAGAGGTCTGATCTCCAAAATATGCGAAGAACTCAAGAAATTGGTCATCAAAAGAACAAATAATCCAATAAAGAAAAACATGGAGTACAGACCTAAACAAAGAACTCTCAACAGAAGAATCTCAAATGTCTGAAAGACACTTAAGGAAATGCTCAACATCCTTAGCCATCAGAGAAATGCAAATCAAAACAAGTCTGAGATTCCATCTTACACCTATAAGAATGGCCATGATCAAAAAATCTGATCACAACTTATGCTGAATAAGATATGGGGGAAAGGGAACACTCTTGCATTGCTCATGTATAGCCCCTTTGGATATCAGTATGGTGATTTCTCAGAAAATTAGGAAACAACCTTCCTTAAGACCCAGAAATACCACGTTTTGGTATATACTCAAATGATGCTCAATCATACCACATTGTTTGTCAAAGCTGCTGAAGTTTTTAAGGAGATTATATCCATTAAGTTACAAAGTTTCCTCAGGCTCAACACTGGAATAAAGAGAAGGGAAAATCAGGGAAAGACCACACCTAATAATGCTTTCAACATGTAAAAGAGAGCTGTTAAGGAATACACTCTAAAGGTGTGTCTCTGAATAAGGTACCATCTGTTTGGTTTTTTTTTTAAATTTATTTATTTATTAAAGATTTCTGTCTCTTCCCAGCCACCGCCTCCCATTTCCCTCCCCCTCCCCCAATTAAGTCCAACCCTCCTCAGCCCAAAAAGCAATCAGGGTTCTCTGTCCTCTGGGAAGTCCAAGGAACCCCCACCTCCATCCAGGTCTAGCAAGTTGAGCATCCAAACTACCTAGGCTCCCTTTTTTAAAAAGAGCTAAATGGCCAATAGTTAGGCAGAAGAGAATAGGTGTGATTTGTGGGAAGAAAGAGAAAATGGGAGAAGGACCCTAGACTCAGGATTTACCCAGCAGACTCAGAACAGTAGGATGTACTGTACTAATAGGAGTTGACCAATTTGGATTTGAATTTTGTGTATGGTAATAGATATGGATCTTTTTGAAAGATGCTCGATCACACCACTAGGACATGTGGTCAACTATGCTCATAACAGAATAATTTTAAAATATACAGAACCTAGAAACAGGTTAGATGCCCCTCAACTGAATAATAGATAAAGAAAATGTGGGAAGAAAGAAAGCATCTTCAACAAATGGTGCTGGCATAACTGGATGTCAACCTGTAGAAGAATGAAAATAGACCCTTATCTATCACCATGCACAAAACTC
>NW_004949598.1:12576-15766 GCF_000317375.1 Microtus ochrogaster | reverse complement strand
TGGAAGGTAGAGACAGGAGATTCCCTATGAGTTTGTAACCATTCTGATCAACATAAAGACTTTTATGTCAGCCTCTGAAACAGAAACAACCAGTCTTATGAAAAATAGAAAAAAAGATAAATTGTACCTATAATTCCTTAAATTAATTCACTAAGTTTGCATTGTGTTACAGTTCAAACTCTCCTACATTACCAATATTACCTAAGCCATACATTAATTAAGTATTACAAAAGAGGTACTAAATTATTTTATATTTTCCTTAGTAATTTGAGTTTTCACAGTCATAGCCCATGGCCAGCATGTGGCTATTTTCAAGCCCTTGAATTCTTCTTCCATCATGAACAGGGGACTCTGTTGTGGGTAGCCATATCTGGGGGATTTTAAAATTCCATCATATGCATTGTTATCACATTATAATTGCTCTTCTGTGAGCACAATGTTATCATCATTTTTGGTTTGATTTGTACCAAATACTGCACAAAATTTCTAAGAATATGTAAAGTAAAAGGCAGAAATTATTTCATTTATTGTTGCATTATGAAGTTCAAACGAATTAAGTTTTAAACCATTATCTGTTGAAAGAATATACATTTCAACAGACTCAGAAGTTTGTAATAAACCATGGGCACACTGGTGTACCTTTCCTTCAACTTTTTCAGGGATTCCTAACAGTATAATATAAAAGGTCATAGTATAATATTTCAATGTACACATGTAATGTGTTTCATCATATTTCTCTTCTAAATTGCTCTAAATTTCACCTCACACAATTCTTCACACCTATTTGTAGAGAGCTACTTGGAGCCGCACCTGATGGCAACGTGTACAGAGCTGCGTGGAGCCACACCTGATGGTGCTGGCTCCCCCCCTCCATGATCCCGAAAGTGAGTGCTCTCTATGATAATCAACTCCTGATATGGCTAAGGCCTGACTCATGCTATTATCATGCAATGATTGTCAGCTGCTTGCATATGTGTGAACCTATGGGCAGTGCCCACATGGTAATCCAGGGTTGGCAGCCCATGCCTTTTTAAGGGCTGGAAGAGGTTTTCCTAGAGAGAAAGAGAGAGAGAGAGAGAGAGAGAGAGAGAGAGAGAGAGAGAGAGAGAAAGAGGAGAAAGATTGCTGTGAAAAAGATCCTGAATAAAACTGCTGCAAGAAGAGCTCCGATGTTGCATCTTCCTTGCTGGTTGAGGCAGGCACGACAAGTGGTGGCCCGTACGGGGAACCTCCAAACCTCTCTCCATGGAGCCCAGAACTTGCTGCAGTCAGGGAGTGCACCGGCAAATCCTCAGGTAAGATTGAGGAATCGTGATAAAGGCGGGTTTTCTGCTCTCCCATAGAAAAAGGGAGAGCAAGGTAGTAGAGCTGTGACAAGAGTGGACGGGTTAAAATTGAGATTGTATGAATCTAACATTTGTTCAGATGGGCTCTTCATCTTCATACCCAATTTTTTTAGCTCTTAAGAAAGGAGTCAGATTAGTTTGGAAGCTAGTGTGGCGTTGCATGAAAGACCAAAGGTATAGTGAAGCAATAGAGAATAGCCAGGCCGCCTTAGAGATCCAACAGAGAAGAAAAGATCTGAGAGAGCAGGCTCTGAAAAGGCTATGTTTGACGCTGGGTCAGGTAAAAGTACAAGGAAAAGGGACCCAGGAAAAGGAAAAACAGGATTATATCCTAGTCTGTCAGAACTGGAGGAGTCGGATATTTCCATTCACTCAGTCTGATTATGATGATGATGAGGAAGAGGAGAGCTTTTATGTGGTCCCCCTAGAATCTATCCGTAAATCTCTAGACAGGATAAAGATCAAGAGGAAAGAAAGGGAGAAACAGAAGCAAAAACAACTCAAAAGTACAAAGAGGAGTGTAACTCCTTCGGCACCCCCTCTGTATCCTGAGGTCAAGGGAGCAGAAGGAGGGATTTCTTTCAGTCCTGGAGTATGGAAGGAGGTCTGAGCAGAAATGATGATCCAGAAAGTAGTTAGAATGATGACTGCTTTCCCAGTATTTCAAGATCAACAAGGTAACAGATATCATGAGCTGTTAGATTTCAAGGTTATCAAAACATTGGCCAAGTCTGTCAGGACCTATGGAATTTCAGCCTCTTTTATGGTGGCTCAGGTGGAGGCTTTACATAGATACGCTATGACCCCATCTGACTGGATGAACCTTGCAAAGGCTTGCTTATACCCTGGTCAATATTTGGATTGGAAAGCTTTTTTAATTGAATTTGCCAACACACAGGCTGCAATAAATTTGGCAGCTGGAGGAGCTCAGGCAGTCTGGGATACGGACATGCTACTCGGATAAGGTAGATTTGCCAATCAACAAAATAGATATCCTCCTCAGGTGTATGAGCAAATTAACAATCTTGCTACTCGAGCCTGGAAATCTCTGCCAAATAGAGGGAAAGTAAGGGGTAATCTAATGAAGATTATCCAAGGACCTACAGAGCCTTTTCCTGATTTTGTGGCCAGGGTGGTAGACGCGGCAAGAAAGATATTTGATGACCCTGGCACTGCCATGCCATTAATTAAAAAGTTAGTGTTTGAGCAAAGGAATGTAGGGCAGCTATCACTCCATATAAGAGCAGGGGGTTGGAATATTGGATGAGAGCATGTAGAGAGCTAGGAGGCCCGTTAACCAATTCTGGGCTAGCTGCTGCTGTACTTAGGTTAAGTAAAAACGGGAACAATATGGGAACTTGCTTTTGATGTGGCAAGGCAAGCCATATAAGGTGTAACTGCCCTCAAGGAGGAAGCACTCAGCAGGGACATGTCCAGGAAGCTGGAAATGGTCAACACCCAATTCCAGGACTATGCCCCAGGTGTAAAAAAGCAAGGCATTGGGCGATTGGGTGTAGGTCAGTAAAAGATATTAATGGACAACCTCTAGTAAATGTTACTATGCCAAAAAAATGGACGGCTGGGCTCCCAGCCTCAGGGCCCCCAAATATATGGGGCAATGAAGGATCAGAGCAGAGAAGGGAGTCACGAGCAGTGGCCAACCTTCAGACACCCCAAGGACCGCAGTGAGCTACTGCAGGTTCAGCAGGATTGGACCTTCGTGCCACCACCAGACTCGTATTAACCCCCCAAATGGGAGTTCAGACAGTAGACTCTGATTTTCAGGGTCCTCTTCAACCTGGTACAGTGGGATTATTACTAGGGAGATCATCTATTACCCTAAG
>NW_004949598.1:9611-11461 GCF_000317375.1 Microtus ochrogaster | reverse complement strand
AATGGCCAATAGTGCTACAATGTGTCAGCTGTATGTTGGGGAGGCTATTGCACCCCTGAGAGAAAAATTTCCCACTCTAAGATGCGTTCATTATATGGACGATATATTGCTGGCTGCCAAGAATGAACGAATGTTAGTTCAGACCTATGTGGAGCTTATTAAGCTACTTGAAAGGAGAGGGCTGCATGTATCCCCTGAAAAAGGTACAAAAGGATAAAATTGTTAATTATTTATAAGTAAGAGTTTGTGAGAAATAGATTATCCCTCAAAAGATAGAGTTAAGGAAAGATAGTTTATAGACACTAAATGATTTTCAAAAACTGTTAGGTGATATAAATTGGATTAGATGTTATTTGAAGTTACCAAACTATGAGTTAAAGCCCCTGTATAGTGTTTTAATTGGAGAATCTGCTTTGGATTCTCTGAGGCAGTTGACTACTGAGGCACGAGAAACATTAAAAAAGGTGGAAAACAGGTTACAAGACACCTTCCTACAAAGGATACAAGATGGTCAAGATATTGCTTTATGCATTCTTCCCTCATATTACCAGCCCACAGGACTCTTATGGCAGAGTGGGCCATTGTTTTGGATATATCCTAAGATATCTCCAGCTAAATCTCTTGAGCATTGTCCTACTGCTGTAGTGACTTTGGCATTAACTGGAATTCAGCAGTGCCTGCAATATTTTGGGGTTGCCCCCACAACCATTATAGTGCCTCATTCCAACCATCAAGTAAAGATTTTATGTGCTACCTTAGACGAGTGGGCCATCTTGCATTGCTCCTATCCAGGGCCTATAGATTTTCACTATCCTAAACATCCATTGCTGACTTTCTTTGGAACACCCAGTGATATTTCCCAAAATTACTACTTTACAACCCATTCCAGGAGTCAGTGTTATTTTTACAGATGGGTCTAAGACCGGTTGTGGCATTTATATGGTAGATTCCTTGGAGCCTGTTATACATCAGTTTTCTCCTGGAGCCCCTCAACAAGTTGAACTGGTAATTGTAATAGAAGTGTTTAAGGCCGACCCTTTTGCATTCAATCTAATTTCAGATTCATGTTATGTTGTTAATGTCTTAAGATCCTTAGAATGTGCGGGACCCATTAGGTCTTCTAGTCTCGTACATGTACTACTTGTACAATTACAGTTTTTACTATGGCAGTGAAAAAATCCCTTTTTTGTACAACATATCCGTGCACATACGGGATTACCAGGTCCTTTAGCTGAGGGCAATGACAAAGTAGATTGTTGTACCAGACAAGAATGGATATTCCTTGCCTCTGCTTTACAGAGAGCATATGATTTTCATAAGGAATTTCATGTTAATGCCAAAACCCTACAACAAAAATTTAATATCTCTCGTGCTGATGCATGGAAAATGGTTGTAGATTGCCCAAAATATGTTGTTTATCATCATCCTCAAACCTTGGGAATCAATCCACATGGATTACTCCCTCTTAAAATTTGGCAAATGGATGTTACACATATTTCAGAATTTGGCCAGCTGAAATATGTGCATGTTTCAGTTGATACATATTCTGGCATTATTCATGCCACACCCGTGACAGGTGAAAAGGCGACTCATTGTCTAAAAGCATGGGCAGCCTGGGGAAAGCCCCAACAATTAAAGACTGATAATGGGCCTGCTTAAACTGGACAAAAATTCACCTCATTTTGTCAATGTATGGGTGTTCAATTGACACATGGACTGCCATACAATCCACAAGGACATGGTACTGTAGAACATGCCCATCAATCTCTAAAGGAGATACTTCAAAAACAAAAAGGAGAATAGGCCATGAGCAAACCCCTAAGAATAGACTTTCCTTAGCCTTATTTACT
>NW_004949598.1:7607-8123 GCF_000317375.1 Microtus ochrogaster | reverse complement strand
TCTTCCTTGCTGGTCTAGGCGGGCGCGACATCTATTAATTTCCTTTTTATTGCCTTGTCCCTTTTATATCCCCTCTATCTACATACAAGATAAAAATCCAGGGGGTTTTTGAGCTGTGAAGTGCCTTATCTTACTTCACTCATTGGTCTCCTGCTCCATTCATTTTCTTACAAATACCATTTTATTTTATTTTATGATTACATACAATTATGTTTTGTCTGTATTTATCACATTTTTAATTAATTGAACTATTGGTACCCACTTGGATTGAGTCTCCAGTTTACCTATAGTGGATGTGTGGTAAGCTTGGGAATAAATTCCTCCCCATTGTAAATTTACTTTTGTTTACTGAATTCAGTCATATTGTGGTTAGATGTTATATGTTCTTAAATTTTATAGGAACTGTCATGCTGATTTTAACAAAATCTGAACACGTTCTTGCCAGCATAGAATAAGTCATTCTTCTGTCTGTCACAAATAAGTTTGTGGTCATTAAAAAAGTAAAACAATAGGTTT
>NW_004949598.1:4555-6582 GCF_000317375.1 Microtus ochrogaster | reverse complement strand
TGCATATTGGCATATCTTTCATCACACAACAGACACACATACATATATGAACACGAATAAAAACTTGCACTTAGAAAACTAAAAGTAAAGAATAAAGATGTTAATATTGCTTTAGACTGGTATGACATTTATTAACACATCCTGAAGACAGGAAATAAGTTTATAAAATACTTAAAAAATTGGAGTGAAAAATTGTTTCTGAGGGCAAACACTTACCCTGAAATGACTGTTCCATATTATTATGTGACAAAGTATGTTTAACTTCATACTCTCGAGACTCCAATGGAAAATAAAGGTAATATTTGTATTGGAACTATTAGAATTCTTGGTATTCATGCTATTTTTTAGTTAAAAGCTTGACTGAAAAAAAAAATAAAAGTGCTGTGGGATAATGCTTTTGCATATTGTAGTGATTTATCAACTGTATTTATTTAATAAAATGCTGAGTTTCCACTAGCCAGACAGAAAGTACAGGCTGGGAAACTAGACTAAGAGAATTCTGGGAAAAGGAAAGAGAGATGCAGTTGCCAGCCAGATGCAGAGGAAGCAAGAATAAAATGACTTACTCAGAAAAGATAGAAAGCAAGATGGCTAAACATAGATAAGAATTACTGGTTAATTTAAGTTGTAAGAGCTAGTTAATAATAAGTATGATTTAATAGGTCAGACAGTTTATAATATAAACCTCTGTGTCTCTTTGGGACTGAGTGACTATGGGACTGGGAAGAATAGACATTTCTGTCTACATAAATATGTATTTAAAATTAGGAAAAGATAAATTAAATCTTTTCCAAGACAAAATAAATTTCTAAATTAGATTATGATATGTCATAACTTCAAAATGCAGAAAGAGATGTAAAAAGGGAGTCACACCTCTAGGTGTCCATGCATTGTCTACTTCAATGAGCTCTGTTCCCTGATTCTACAGAGAAATACCCACAAGCACCTCCTCTTCAAATACAAAAAAAAGAGGAGTTTGACAATTTTTTTCATCAATACCAGTTATAACATACTGACATAGTGGAAATATTAATCCAAAGGCAAAAAACTTTAACCTAGGGACCCAGGGAGAAAAATTGCTATCAAATAATAAATTAAAGAATAATGGCAAAAGAAAGTGACTCATAAAGACATCCTGCTATAATCACAGATCAGTGCTGTATTCAGCCATCACGAGAGAAGCTTCCTCCTTCAGTATATGGGAACAAATACAGAGAACCACAGCCAGATATTATGTAAGAGAGAGAAGGAGTCCTTGGAACATCAGACTTTAAATGGGATTTTTCCTTTAAATTATGTTCCTCGGTACTCAGAGAATGTTCCAGAAATGGAGGCTGAAAGAGTCTAAGAGCCAGATGGGTTTGAGAGTACCAAGGAAACAAGGTCCTCTAAATCTATATGAGCAAAGTTCATATGAACTCACAGAGGCTGAAGTAGAATTTTCAGGGACTTGCCTGGTTTTGTAACAGGTCCTCTGTCTATATAATATGACTTTCAGTTCAGTATTTGTATGGAATTACAAAGTGTGAGAAAGAATGAGTCCCTGATTCTTCGACTGTATTCTTTTACTTGTTGGTTTGTAATGTCCAATTTTGATGTGATAGTTCTATCTTAATCTAATTTATTTTGTTAAAAATGAATAAAACTATAAATGAATGAATACCTAGATGCTAGGGTAAAAGCTACCAATGAAATTTCATTTATATCTGCTGGAAGATGGAAAATCAACCTTCTCTAATGGAAGGATATTGGGTATATCAAGCACTACCATGAAGCTTCACATTCAGGAGAACTTGAGCAAAATAAAATGGACTCTAGAGTTTTTTGCTGTGTATTTTATTTGTTTATAGTTTAGTGTTTTCACAGGTTTTCTTCCCAGGAAGAGTTTCTTTGTGTATCCTTGGTTGCCCTGTACCTTTCTCAACAGACCATGCTGGACAGATCAGTCTGCATCTGCCTCCGAAGTGCTGGTATTAAAGGCACATGTCAGTATTGCCTAACTATATAGGCCCTTTTTCTTAAAGAAA
>NW_004949598.1:0-242 GCF_000317375.1 Microtus ochrogaster | reverse complement strand
AAACATATAGATATATGTATAAAAAATCAATACTTACTGATCCTCAGTGGGTTGTAACTATTTTCCATCCATCAACAATAAAATAACCAGGGTCCCTTAAATTCTTTGAAGATCAGTATTTACCTGTGAAGATAAGAAAAGAACCCTGCCACCAACCTATTTACTTTCCTTACCATCAGCATGTTCGCCATCCTTGTGAATGAATTGTTATTTATCTTTTTCAAATGGCTTTTCCTCTTCAT
>NW_004949597.1:14758-15773 GCF_000317375.1 Microtus ochrogaster | reverse complement strand
ATTTGGAGAGGTCCTCCATCATCTATGTTGGAGATTTGTTAGTGTTATCTTGTTCTGGTCCTGTGCCTTGTCATTTTTTCTTAATTGCAATCCTTACACAGTGCACTCTTGATTTGATTTGTTTTGTTAAGGGTTAATTCCTGACTTATTCTCAACCAGTGTTTCAAAATTCCAAATTTTCCTCTCCAAGAAATGAAAATATCCCTTTTCTCTTTCTAAACATAACCTTTCCTATCTACTTTTAGTGATAGATGAAGTGAAACACACAGCTCACATGTTCACAGCCCAACATATTACAAACCCTGTACCTCTCAGGAGACCATCACTTTTTACCTTCTCACCAGAGTTTAGCCGGTTTTTCTTCATTCTATCCACAATTTTTTGAAGAGTGCTATTGAATCCTTTGGGTATCTGGAGACATTTAGCATCTCATATATTGGTGTAAGAAATGGAAAGAGTGCTGAAAAGATAGAGAAATAATAAATTTTAGTGGAAATACAGGTTTTATGTAATGAAATCATGAAATAGTCTAAAGAATAAGTCACCAGTGTCTCAACCAAACCATTCTCTCTGTGACGTTGCTCACAACAGGTCACCACCATTAATGCTCTTTCTGCATTGAGGAGTAGTGAAAGGAACAATTCTGACTCTTGGATTTAACTCTGCTCCTATAGTTTGTGTGGATCCAAAATACAGACAGGGCCATTGACATGGTTCAACAGCTAAAGCGACCTACAGAATAGCCTAACAACCGGAGTTTGATCGCTGCACCCCACGCTGTGGAAGTAGAGAATCAACGCATGCCATATAAACATCAAAGCACATGTCCACAAACATAGACAAATAAATCAGTAAATTTCTTTTTAAGCAATAAATAAACAAACAAGTAGATATATAGGTAGATTTCTTATTAGCTGTTAAGTAGTAAAGAAAGTCAGCCAAGGTAGCATTTTTTTTCATTTGGCATGATAAAAACAAAATTAGCACCAGAAAGGATATTTGGAAAATCGGAATT
>NW_004949597.1:11941-13847 GCF_000317375.1 Microtus ochrogaster | reverse complement strand
AAAAGTAATTGACAGAGAAAATATTAAAACCCCAAATGAGGCAACTGCTAACTGTACACAGCACATACACACACCAAAAAAATTACTACAGGACCTTGAGAGATTGCTCAACCATTAGAACTGGCTTCACTTGCAAAGGTCCAGGATTTGATTCCCAATAGTCATGTAGCTTCTCTTAAGCATGTATAACTTCAATTTCAGGAGATTCAATGCCCTTTTATGGCCTTTTATGGCCTGGGCTGGCCTTTAATTCATGTGGTATATAAATATGCATATATATATATGTATATTTATATAAAATATATATATTTATAAATATATATAAATATGTATATTATTACACATAAAATAAAAATAAGTAAATCTTTTAAAAATGTTCAAACAGTTCAGCTATGTGAGAGAGATGATCTAAAAGCAGACATTAGCACACCTAGCTTAGGTTTTTAATTGCATAAGGCTAGGGAAATTCTAATCAAAACCACAGGTCCAGCCTGCAGCATATCCACTAAGCAGCAATGATTAAAGTCACAGGAGAGCCAAGTGTTGGGTGGGACATGGAGAATTGGAACACTCCTGCATTTCCAGAAGGCGTATAAAAAGCTGCATCTACCGTGGAAAACAAAGGTTTAGATGTTAAATATGTTAAAAAGAGTTACTTTATAATGCAGGAACAACAATTTTTAATATATCTCAGAACATAAAAACAAATATTTAAACGTAACCTTGTATTGAAATGCTCATAGCAGCAAAATTCATGGCAAACATATAAATCTAACTTCAATGTCTATAAACTAATATAGATTATTACTCATTCATAGACATATGAGACAGTTACAGTAGTGTCACTTAATACTGTACTAAATGAGAGAGACCTGTCACAGAGACTATATAGTCTATGATCCCATTGATGTCTAATATGCATATACAGAGAAAATGAATTGGTGGTTGCTAAGGTCAAGGCTGTTTGAAGGACAATGGTGCAAATTGGCTAGAACAAAGTCTTTTGCAGTTGACATTGGTATCAAACCATGTAGATCATCGGTCAGTGCAGACCCCTGAGTGATCAAAGTACAGAGAATAAGTAACTGTTGAAAGCTGAGTCCTACATGAAGCATCTATATCAACACCCCCACCACTCCAGGCTCAAGGAACATCATGAAAACTGATGTGGGGGTAAAGGAAAGGCCAGGACAGGTTGTGTGATGATGTGGGGTTCTGTTCTGTGTGCTATGAATGTTTTATTACCATCGGTTAATAAAGAAGCTTCTTTGGGTCAGAATGTAGCCAGATGAGAAATCTGAACAGAGATATATAGAGAGGGTAGGCAGAGTAAGGGAGATGCCATGTACGTGCCAGAGGAGACAGATACTGGAAGTTTCCACGGTAAGCCAGAGCCTTGTAGTGAAATACAGAATGATTGAAATGGGTTAATTTAAGATTTAATGGCTACCAACAATAAGCCAGAGCTAATAGGCCAAGAAGTAATATAATTAATATGGTTTCTGTGTAATTACTTGAATCTGTCCAGCCAGGAAACTAACAAGCAGTCTATGTTTACAGTGTGAAATACAATATCCTGGAGACAGCATGGCCCATTCTTGAACTTATCACCTGCATGAGATCACACCAATAATATTGGTCAACATCCTAGCAGGCAGAATATGCTGGACTTGCAATATGGCCAAAAAAGAGATGGAGCATTAAATTGAGAGAAAGGTGTGTTGAGGTGTCTGTGGGAAGTGTGGCTGAAAATTAGGGAAGGGTATAATCAAGATATATTGTATACCTTTATGACATTGTCAAAGGAAAAATAAAATAATTATAAAATAAAGAGAGGAACAGTGTGTTAAGCCTTTAATCCCAGCACTCAGGAGGTAGAGGTAATGGGATCACTGTGAGTTCAAGG
>NW_004949597.1:5395-5826 GCF_000317375.1 Microtus ochrogaster | reverse complement strand
TCAACTATGTTCATAGCTGCATTATTTGTAATAGCCAGAACCTGAAAACAACCTAGATGCCCCTCAATGAAAGAATGGATAAAGAAAGTATAGAATATATACACATTAGAGTACTACTCTAATGCATAATTTTGTTATATTAAAAAAAGTGTGGAGGTGGTGATATGGATCAAGGGTAAAGACTAGCGCTTCCACACATAGGGACTTGAACTGTCCCTGGGAATCACATGGTGAAAGTCAAGAAATAACTCCTCAACATTGACTTCTGACCTCCACATGCACCATGGCATGACTCTCCAATAAGCAAGTAAATGTATTTTAAAGAAAATATAACAAGTGATTGGAGTTTTCTGACATTCTATGGTGGATTGTTTCTGTTTGCTAATTACCAAGAGAGCCCTTGTCTCCGTTAATGGTCTAGAGGTTTAACT
>NW_004949597.1:0-559 GCF_000317375.1 Microtus ochrogaster | reverse complement strand
GAGTCCATTGACATTAAGTGATATTAATGACCAGTGGTTGTTAACTCCGGTCACTTTTTTAGTAGTAGAGTTTTTGTGTTTCCTTTCTTTGAGTTATGCTGGTGAAGGGTTCTCTAGATGGTTGAGGTATTGTGGTCATTGTCCTTTTCATATCTTTTAAGGAGTAATTTGTAATCTCAAAAAAGGCAAAATATTCTTTACATCTACAAACAATCTTTCTAAAATATCTATGTTTGCATCAGATAGTAATATATCATCCATATAATGGGAAACTATAGATTGAGGGAATAGCTTTTGCATCATTTCCAAAGGCTGCAGTACAAAATATTGGCACAGGGTGTGGCTATTTAACCTTCTCTGTTGGAGAATCTTCCATTGGTATCTCATAGCAAGCTGAAAACTATTATAAGGAGGTACCATGAAGGAAAATTTTTCTCTGTCTTTTTCTCATAAAGGTGTAGTAAAAAATAATCTTTTAAATCAATAGCTATATGAGTCCATCCTTTCCAAAAGATGCTCAAACATACTACAAAAGCATTTGTTCAACTATGTTCATAGC
>NW_004949596.1:13811-15821 GCF_000317375.1 Microtus ochrogaster | reverse complement strand
AGATAATGTCTATATTTCTTCTCACACCACATTCCCTCACACATCCAGCACTAATATTTGTGACATCCAATGCGACCATCACTGGTGCCACCAACATATGCCTAAGGGCCAATATGTAATAATTCAACATTGACACTACTTAGTGCTATTCAATTTGATTTTGTGGGGATGAGCATCTGAGAAATGGAATAAAGCCAGAGCATGACTAGTAAAGACCTGCTATGCTGAAAGTGTTATTAGCTCTTCTTTCCTAAGACAGCAGGAGTATGTGCTTTCAAATTGTTCCTGGAATATGAACCAAAGACAAGAATGATCTCCAGTCTAGCAATAGGAACAAATCCTGTGGTAACCATGGAGATGTCCATCAGAGCTGCTGCCTCATTTCTCCGTCCCTTATCAAGGTGTGGTCCGGCAGAAAAAAAAAATGAAAGTAAAAGTGGATGACAGAAAAAAAAAAAAAAACAACGCAGTTTTTCTCAGACCAGAATCCAATTATCAAAGGAGAAAGCACTGCAAGGGAATTAGGAGTTGATCATATATCCCACTTAATGGGACTGTATCCTGCCTATCATCCTGAAATGCAACATTTCTGCATGAGGATGGCTGATTGTTATTTCTCGCCGCCAATTGCAGCTTCCTGGTATCACATTCAGAATTGCCATGTCATACTCCCAAAACATACTGACTGTGGAATCTGACACTTGAAATTTTCAGAATCCGAGATGCCGGAAGCTATTCCCCGATACAGCAATTTTCATGGTGGGTCCTCCAGTGGTGCATATGATTAGTACATTCCCAGTTTCTGCCAGGTATTGACTCCCAAACTAAAATTTGATTACAGATAATGAATAATGAAAGGCTAGTCAAAAATCACAGATATTAAGGCTGAAGCAGTGATTTCAGCGACTCAGGTACATTTTCTGCACTGCGAACAGGAACATGTGACTCTGAGCAGAAGCATGGGGAATCTCAGAAATTCTGTGATTTTACTAGGTATCTATAGCTTCTGTCTCCTGCAGGTCTCTGCAACAGATTTTCTTTCTGAGTTTGTTTATAGCCAATCTCCTGACTAAATTCCAGCTAAAATCTGGACTTTAGCCAGGAGACTGGCTGGCAAAATCCCTCAGAGCAGACCTTTGGAACCAATAAGAAGAGAGCTCTCAAACCAGAAATCACAGGACTGCATTTTACATCGTGATCTCATCTGGAGCTGATGATTCATCTGTGTCTCCCTCCTCGCTGTGTGTTGTAAAAAGAAGCAGAGCCATTTAAAGGGGAACACAGGATAAAATATAATTTACCCTTTCTTTTACCTCCAGTTAACAACAGACAAACCTGCCTAATTAAGACTGGTTGCCACAGCAACATTGCAGCTGCTTTGCCTAGATTCTAGCTGTATACATGAAAGCCTATCTGTGGTTTTTTGATTGTGACTTCGCGCTGTCAAGTGCATCTGGCTTCTTATTCTTTCTGATCTGTTTTTGTTTATTTTTATGTGTTTGATTATGCAGTTAAAATATAATTATTTATGTTTTATATACTACATGTAATATGTAATATATAAATATAATATATGATTACAATGGTTCATGTAGATGAATTATAATACATAATATATTTAAGTCCATTAGAACGTTGTATAGGGCGATGGGTGTATTGTAGAAAGAAATATTGATTTTTAAGCCCTACTGAAATTAACCTGACTGTAAGAAAGTATCCCGCTGTGTCTTAAAGATAAAAAAATGATTCAAGTTAATTTTTTTCTGGAAAAAAAATATATTTATATTATTAACATTTATGTTTGCCTGCTTTTAAATCCTTATAGATATTTGCACCCATACTTTTGCAAGAAGCTACTTTCATAATGTCTCTTATCAAATGTAATTAATATACCTGAAATATTGTCTTAATATAAATTTATAGGTATTTGTTTTAAAAATCCACTAGATTCCAAATACTAGAAATCCTTTTAAAATTTCATAATCACTATTAAATCTGAACCATATTTTT
>NW_004949596.1:5330-11407 GCF_000317375.1 Microtus ochrogaster | reverse complement strand
ATCTCAAAGGGACCCAAAGGTGAGGAGCCAGCTCCAAATGCCGTGAAGCAAGATATGCTATACTCTGAGCAGTGTTAAATTGCAACTAATATTGTAGTTTAACATTTGTCTCATCTAATCAAAGAACAATGCAGATCGGGGGAGGGGGAGGGAAATGGGAGGCGGTGGTGGGGAGGAAGTAGAAATCCTTAATAAATAAATAAATTTAAAAAATAAAAAGAAAAAAAGTTCAGGACAAAAAAAACTCTAGACAGGCGGCTTGATGTTTATAGATATGCACATGTCAGTGTCTCTACTGGTCTTTTTAAAATGTTAGTTCTGTATTTAAATGAGGTAGTATTAATGAATCACTTATAAAAGGGAATTTAAGTAACTGCTTTCTTTTTACGTTCTCTTCCTTCCTTTTTATATTCTAAGTAAATTTCTCCCACAGACACTCCTTTGCCATTCTTCTCTCCCCACAGTCCAACCTCATCAATTCTTCCCAAAGGATAGGCCACCCATGCGGAGGCAACATAACTTGACATACTAAGCTGAGGCAGTTCAAACCCTACCTTATCAAGAAGTGTTAGACATCCAAACTGATGGAATTGTCTCTAAAATTAGATTTTGTATCAGAAAGGAGTCTCCCTCCCAGCTCCTTAAATTGAACAAGCTACACATCTATCTCCCACAAGCAGATAGCCTAAATCAGTGGAAAATAGACTTTATAGCAGTTGATATAGAGTTCATGATTTCCCATGAGCTTGGTTCTATTCTATGTAAGTTTCTGAAGATGTTCACCCTCCCTTGATCTTATAATTCCTACTTGGTTGGCATTTTGGTATCTCTTCAGACCATTGATAATTGCCTCTCTTCTATTAATATACAAATATTAATAGGAAAAATTCTATCACATCCCAACTTTAAAACAACTGCCCAGTTTCCAAAGTCACTATTATATCTGAAGACTGTATTCTTTTCTCTCTTTAATGACAACTCAGTTCATTTAAGCAGCTTGTACGTTGTTCAGTATGAATCTACCTACGGGACCATTAGAGACAATTTGGGTAAATGTCCTTGAAAAAACATCTAATGTTCCTTCTCAGTGATCTCACTCCAATAAGGATCAGGCATCATTAATCCTGCCATTAGGAAAGCTGGAATTTCTGAATTTTTGATATGCCACTAGAATTAAGTAGTTTGTTCTCTTCGAATTCATGAGTCCACATGTGCTTATGTGAATCCTTTTCAATGTGTCCAAAGGTCAGAGAATTCAGACCTACTTTTGAACCTTCAAGGGTATAAGCAAGGATGCTTTGACCTAAGGTGTTAGTACAGAACACTGTGCCAAGGAAAAAGAGTATTTTGGCTAGTGTGTGGTTGCTTTCTGTTTGGAGATGTGTGGATGAAGTTACTTTGTTTGTTTTTTGTATAATGGCAAGGAAATCTTGCCTCACACCCAATTTTATATTGAGGTACATAAGAACTATGAATAATAAACTTGAGACAGATCACAATATTCACTGCATGCCCTACAAAATCTATAAATTTTCTCTAGTTAATTCCTATCTTAATCTTAATCCCAAATGGGAATAGTTCAGTAAAGATCCTGAGTGATAGCTCCTCAGAAGTGAAGCTTGAGTATGGTGGTATAGCATTATGGATACTGCAAGTTGAGAATGTCATAACTGTTAAGTAAAGAATATGTGCTTGGAAAAAAATTAAGAGTGAACATAAGTTGAATAACATGGGAATATAGTTGTAAATAAAATTGTAATGGGGCAGAAAATTAGTAGTTAACTTACTATGCAATTGCTTAGAGATGTCTTAAAGTTTTGTTATTTATTATTTTTATTACTGTATAAATAAAAACATTAAAAATTTCTACTTCCCCCCTCCTCCTACTTCCCTCCTGCTACTCTTCCATTTCCCCTTCCCCTTTGAGTACTAAGAGAGGGCAGGGTTCCCTACCCTGTGGGAAGTCCAGGCCTCCCCCCTTCCTCCATGTTTAGGACGCTTTGCCTCCAAATAGACTAGGATCACAAAAAGCCAGTACATGCATTAGAGATAAATCCCAGTGCTATTATCATTGGCTTCTCAGTCTGCCACAAATGTCAGCCATATTCAGTACGTCCAGTTTGATCCCATGCTCGTTCAGTCCCTGTCCAGCTGGAATTGATGAGCCCCCAATAGATCAGGCACAGTATCTCAGTGGATGGAAAAACCCTTCTTGGTGCTGACTACAGCAACAGCTCACATCAAATCGAATGGAGAGAAAATCAAAGATTCCACTAAAATCAGGAAAAAGTCAAAACTGTACACTCTCACCACATCTCTTCAATATAGTGCTTGGTATTGTAGCAATAGCAATGAGACAACATAAGGGAATCAAGAAGATGCAAATTTCCAGCCTGGTCTTCAAGAGCTAGTTCCAGGACAGGCTCCAAAACCACAGAGAAACCCTGTCTCAAACCCCCCCCCAAAAAAAAAAAAGAAGATCCTAATTGGAAAAGAAGAAGAAGTCAAACTTTTGTTATTTGCAGATGATGTGATAGTGTACATAGGTGACCCCAAAAACTCTACCAGAGAAATACTACTGCAGAAAAATACCTTCAGTGATGTGGCATGATATACGATCAATTAAAAAAAAAATCAGTGACCTTCCTATACACAAAGGATAAAGAAACAGTGAGGGAAATCAGAGAAACATCACCTTTCACCATAGCCACAAATAGCATAAAGTAACACTAACCAAGGAAGTGAAAGATCTATTTGACAAGGACTTTAAAGCTTTGATGAAAGAATTTGAAGAGGATACCAGGAAATGGAAGGATCTCCCATGCTCATGGATTCAGGGAATCAACATACCAAAGGAAATCTATAGATTCAATGCAATCCCCATCAAAATTCCAACAAAATTCTTCACAGACCTTGACAGAACAATAATAAAGCTTTTATGGAAAAAAAAACACCCATGGTATTCAAAACAATGCTATACAATAAACGAACTTCAAGTGGCATTACCATCCCTAACATCAAACTCTATCACAGAGGTACAGTAATGAAAACAAGATGGTATTTAAATAAAAACAGAGACAGTGACTAATGGAATAGAATCAAACCTGGATATCAATTCACAAACCTATGAACACCTGATTTTTAACAAAGAAGCCAAAGTTATACAAACTGAGAATCTTTTGTAAAGCAAAGGGTACAGTCATTAAGACAAAAAGGCAACCTACTGAATGGTAGAAGATCTTCACCAACACCACATCAGACACAGGTTCGATCTCCAAAATATATAAATAACTCAGGAAACTGGACATTAAAATTCTAAATACCTCAATTAAAAATGGGGTACTGAACTGAACAGAGAATTCACAACAGAAGAATTTCAAATGCCCAAAAATACTTAGGGTAATTTTCAATTTCCTTAGTAATAAGGGATATGCAAATAAAAACAATTTGAGATACCACCTTCCACCTATCAGAATGGCTAAAATCAAAAAACCATTGTTAACACATGATAGAGGATGTGAATTAAAAGAAACACCCATCCATTGCTTGTGGGGATGCTAACTTGTACAACTACTTTGGAAATCAGTGTAGAGGTTTCTCAGAAAATTGGGAATCAACCTACCTCGGTTCCAGCAATAACACTCTTGGGAATATCCCCAAGAGATTCCCAATCATAATACAAAAGCATTGGTCTATTATGTTTATAGCAGCATTATTTGTAATAGTCAAAACCTGGAAACAATCTAGATGCCCCTCAATGGAAGAATGGATATAGAAAATTTGGCACATCAGCACAATAGACTAGTACTCCATGTTAAAAAAAAAAACAATAACAGCTTAAAATTTGCATGCAAATGTTTGGAAATAGAAAACACTATCCTGAGTGAGATTACCCAGACTTAAAAATATTAATATGGTATGTACTCACTCAATGGTTGATTCTAGCGATAAAAAAGAATATTGAGCCTATAGTTCATGATCCTAGAGAAGCGAAGTAATAATGTGAACCCAAGCAAAAAACATATAGATCCTCCAGGAAACAGGAAGCAGACATCATCAGGCAAAAGTTGATAGCATGGGGGTGGGGGGAAGATGTGAGAAAAGAGAATAGGAGAGCTGTGAAAAGATTGGAAAAGTGGGATGTTTGAGATGAAGGAAAAATTGATATGGGAGCAGTAAAGAAGATATCTTAATTAAGAGAGCCAAATTGGGGTTGGCAAGAGGCTTGGCTCTAGTGGGGTTCTCAGGTCTTCCTGGGGATGCCCAGCTGGAAACTTGGGCAGTGGAGGAGAGGGTGTCTAAACTGGCCTTGTCCTATAGTCAGACTGATTATTGTCTTGAATATCAGCATAGAAACTTCTAGAGGAGATAGATAGAAATAGAGACCGGGACCCACACCAGAGCACTGGGCTGATCTTCCAAGGTCCACTTAGAGATATTTTAAAAGCTAGAGCATCTCATGTGTAACAGTTTCAAGAACAGAAATTTCTATAATTTGTAGAGCAGATCTGCCTTTGATTTTCCAAGGATGGTATCTGGGAAACACAAAAATTGAGGTGAAAATTTAAAACCATTATAACCTGGAATATGTACAAAGTATTCTATTAGTTGGGGGGTACTTATAAGGTAGAGTTTGGATTTGCACCATGATAAGTAAAAAGTAGTTCCCTTGGCATTGGTCAGAAGTGAGACATGACACTCCTATCCACCATAGGAGCTGTTAGATGAGGAAAAAATTATAGTACTCTGTGATTCTAATCATCCTGTGCCTTGAGAGCTATAGGAAGAAGGCACTAAGTAAAAGAATAAGGAGCACTGAAGTCCTTTGCTTCTGGTGAGGAATGCTGAGATGTAGAAATGTGAAAAATTAAGCAGGAGCTAAAAATTTTAAGAGATACAGCAATATCACTATTACAGAATTAGGAAAGTTTGTATATCTCCTCTTATCAGAAAAGCACTCCTCTTCCTACACAAGGGCAGGTTTAGAGCAATCAATGGTGTAGCAACCTCCTGAAGTACTGCAAACACTCAGATTTAGTTGTATATCTCTTCAGCAAGCTAGTTTCAGAAAAGGTACCAGCTGAGGAGAGATAGCATAAATGTTATTAGCAATAGAGCAAAGATATGTGCAGGGAAAATCAAAAACTTAGATGCCCTGAGCCCATTTGAACAAATCAAAGAATTAGAAGCAACCAGGACATAGTTTGCCTTCAAATGGAGACTATCTGTTGTGGAAAACCAAACATGCAGAAAAATTATTGGGCCACAGATGAGAGATATCTGACCCAACAAATTCTTGACTCTTTTCATATGCGTAATGGTGAGGGAATTCGTAGAAAAAGAAATCAGTAATTATATTTTGAAATAGCTGCATATGCCCAAATTAATTCAACTAGAAAGAATGCTTGGGATACAAAAATTGGAAACTTGGCTGTAGTGGTGGCGTTGGGATAAGGGGAGATGGGGAGAGAAAAGTGAGAAGGGGAGTATGGGGAGAGCTTGGGGAATGGGACCATTGGGATAGAGGAAGGGCGGATATGGGAGCAGGGAAGTATATATCTTAAGTAAGGGAGACATTTTAAGGTTGGCAATAGACTTGACTTTAGAGGGGTTTTCAGGTGTCCATGGAGATGTCCCCAGCTAGATCCTTGGGCATCTGAGGAGGGGGAGCCTGAAATGGCACTACATTATAGCTATATTGATGAGTATCTTTCTTTTTTTTTTTTTGTTTTTTTATCCAGTTCCTGTTTTTTTACCCTATTTTTTTAATTTATTCATTTATTAAGGATTTCTGCCTCCTCCCCACTACCGTCTCCCATTTCCCTCCCCCTCCCCCCCGATCAAGTCCCTCTCCCTCATCAGCTTCAAGAGCAATCAGGGTTCCCTGACCAGTGGGAAGTCCAAGGACCGCCCACCTCCATCCTGGTTTAGTAAGTTGAGCATCCAAACTGCCTAGGCTCCCCAAAAGCCAGTATGTGCAGTAGGATCAAAAATCCATTGCCATTGTTCTTGAGTTCTCAGTAGTCCTCATTGTCTGCTATGTAAGTCCGGTTTTATCCCCTGCTTTTTCAGACCCA
>NW_004949596.1:2552-5015 GCF_000317375.1 Microtus ochrogaster | reverse complement strand
TGTTCCTCTTTTTGGGTCTGGCTTACCTCACTCAGGATAGTGTTTTCTATTTCCATCCATTTGTACGCAAACTTCAAGAATTCCTTGTTTTTTTTTATTGCTGAGTATCTTTCATATCACCATAGACACTTCATCTATCGAAGGATGAAGCTAGAGACAGAGACCCACATTAGATCAATGGACTGAGCTTCCAAGGTCCAAATGAAGAGCAGAAGGAGGGAGAACATGAGCAAGGAAGTCAGGACCACGATGGGTGCGCCCACCCAATGAGACGGTGGGGCTGATCTAATGGGAGCTCACCAAGGCCAGCTGGACTGGGACTGATGAAGCATGTGAACAAAGTGGACTCTCTGAAAGTGGCAGACAAGGAGGGCTGACTGAGAAGCCAAGGACAATGGCACTGGGTTTTGATCCTACAGTATGTACTGGCTTTATGGGAGCCTAGTCTGTTTGGATGCTCACCATCCTAGATCTGGATGGAGGGGAGAGCTTCTTTGACTTCCCACAGGGCAGGAAACCTGGACTGCTCTTTGGACTGGAGAGGGAGGGAGAGAGGATGCGGGGAGGGGGAGGGAAATGCGTGGAGGGGAGAAAGTGGGAATTTGAATTAAATATAAATTTTAAAAAAGGGTTAGATAGAGCAAACAGTAATGTAAAAAAAAAAAAAAAGAATGCCTGGAATACACTTCTGTCTCATGGATAGCAGACTGAAGACTAATATAAATTTAATCAGGAATTGTTTATGATGACATACTAATCAAACATATTAACTGGAGATACAGAAGCTGGATATTTGAGAGATGAATAGCAAACATATGACAATATATTGCAGTTATTAAGTTTACTTTGAGACCATTTATAATGAAAGGTAATATTTCTGATTACATTTGAATATCTTCAGATACTAGACTCTTATATAATCAGTTCATATCTAGGACTTCTCCTTTATATTAAAAAAATAGTTGTAGACGTTATCCCTAACAATGAAATCTAGAAATTGGAGATTGATATAAGATTCAAGAAGAGTTAATTAGAGTAATTAGTGCTTCTTTTGCCTTTCGATCTTCCAGAGCAAAAGATATCAATAACATTGTCTTAGATTTACAAGATTCTTTTGTTTTGTTTCCCTGGGTTCCTCAAAGTTGTCAAAGATTTGCATTTAGTGTTTCTTCAGTCAATTCAAAAATCCAATTAGAAGATATAATTGGAATATCTTTATTCATGATATGACAAAAAGATTTACATTATGCTAGAATTCTGTTTCTCAGGCTACACAAATTATTAGAGATCAATTTCAACAAGTTTATATCATCCAATAAAGGATGATTACTTGTTTGTCCTTATAAAGGAAGTAAGTTTGTTTGAAACATCTTGTCAACTTCATCATAATCCTGTCCCTTCAGTGTAGTAATTTCCCCAGTGAAAGAAAAAAAAATAGCTCTCTTTTGATTATTTGGGATATATGTTGTATCCAGAAGAAATTAATCATAAGAATTCAGAAAACAAGAGAGAAAGATGACACATTTGAACAACTTTCAGAAATTATTTTGAGATACAACAGATCCATGGTGGCTTCACGGAACTCACCAAATCCTCTGATCTACACTTGCTTCTTGAAGGGTATAAGCTAGGATGATTTGACTTAAGGTGTTGTTATAGGACATTGTTACAAGAATAATGATATTTTGACTTAAGGTGTGCTTGCTCCCTGTTTGGTGATTTTGAGAGAATATTATTTTGCTTGTTCTTTGTATCATGGCAAGGAAGTCTTGCCTCCTAAATCATTTTTGGACTGAGATATATATGAACTTTGAATAATAAACTTGAGATATATAACAGTATTCACTTTGTATCCTTAATATCTATAGTGTTTTTCTTGTAAATTTTTATCTTAATCCTTATCCCTTCCACAAGTATGGAAATGGGTAGGTCAGGACAATAAATGATGGCTCCTCAGAAGTGAAAATAGACTATGGACATATTGCTTGATCAATACCAAAAGGTAGACGATTACACAGGTATAAAGTAAAGAGTAAGTGCTTAGGAAAAAAAGTCAAAGTGAACATGAGTTGAAAAATGAGAGATTTTTGTCAATAAATTTGTATTGTGACAGAAAATCAGTAGTGAAGTGACTATGCAATTGCCTAGGAGATAATTTACAAGCTAGAGGAGCTTAGGTGGATCAGTTTCAAAAACCAAAATTTTTAGAATTTGCTGAGAAACTTACCCTTTGATTTCCCAAGCATGGTCCCTTGGACACAGAAAAAATGATCTGCAATACCAAGACCATTATGACCTGGAATTAGCACAAAGTATTCATTTCATTTGTGGGGGCTCATAAGGGTGAGTTAGTAATTGCACGTAATAGGTAAAACGTAGTTCTGCCTGCAATGGTTAGAAGTGAGACAGGACACTCCTATCCACCACAGGAGCTGTTAGATGAGGAAACATTTATAGTACTGT
>NW_004949596.1:0-1918 GCF_000317375.1 Microtus ochrogaster | reverse complement strand
CCATTAATTTTTGAAATAGCAGTATATGCCCAAGTTACTTCAATGACAAGAAGGCCTGGAATAAACTTATGTCTTCTGAAGAGCAGACTAAATACTAATGTCAAATAATTCAGGGACCTGATGAATTGTTTCAGGATGCTGCAGTAACCAAACAGAGTAATTGGAGACACTGAAATTGGATACATGAGAGGTAAAGCTAGCCTACAACAATACTATTATAGTATTTAAGTCTGCTTTGAGACCAATTAGAAATAAGAGTAATATTTCTGATTTTATTTGAATATCCTCAGATATTGGACACTAGTATAGCCAGTGCCTAGCTATGACTTCTGTTTTACAGGAAAAAAAAAACAGTTAAAAATGTTTCTACTGACAAACAAATTCGGAAATTGGAGATTAATATAAGATTTAAAAACCATTAATGAGAGTTAATGGGAGCTTTACATCTTGCATTGCCTTCTGTTTCTTCCATAACAAAATATACCCATAATGATGTACTATATATAAAAGATTCTTTTAATACCATCCCCTGGGCTCAATGAAATTGTCAAAGAATGCATTTAGTGTTTCATCAGTTAATTTCAAATATCAAGTTAGACAATAGCATTAGAACATCTTGCCTCAGGGTATGACAAAAAGTTTTATATTATGGCAGAAATCTGTGGCTCAGGCTACATAAAATCTTACATTTCAATTTCCACAGATTTATATTATGCTTTAATGATGATGACTAGCTTGTCCATATAAATGGAGTAAGTTTGTTTCTAATATATTGTCAGCTACAACAGAATCCTGTACTTTTAGAATTAGTAATTGCCCCAGTGAAAGTAGTACAAAGAAAACCATCTTTTGAATATTTGGGGATATATGCTTATTCAAAAAAAATTAAGCCTCAGAAATTGGAAATTAAAAGAGAAAGATCACAAATCCAGAGCTGATGAGTCACCTGTGCCTCCCTCCTCCCTGTGTGTTGTGAAAAGAAGCAAAGCAAACGACAGAGCACCACAGGATAAACTCTACTTTATACCGGGTTTTACCTCCAGTTAAATGCCTACAAAACTGGCAATGTGACAGGTTGAGTGAGCCAGCAGCTGCTTTTGCCTTGTATCTACCTATATACATGAAAGCCTTCATTCATGTCTGGAGATTTTTGATTGTGAATCTGGGCTGCCAATGTACCTGTCTTCTGATTTGTTGTGATCAGTTTTTGTCTGTTTATATGTGTAGTTTTTATGCAGTCAAATTATTATTGCATGTTACATATAATATGATAGAATGAATCATATACGAATAAAATATACAACAAGAATCTAACTTTGAAGACAATATATCTTTAATACCTATATGCCCATTTGGATTAGCAACATATACTATGAAACATCCCTCGGTACTTACCTCATTTACAGTCTGGTGTGAAAGTTCCTTATGTTTGTGTGTTTCTTTCATTGTAATGAATAAAGAAACTGCCCTGGGATTGTTGATAGGACAGAACTTAGGTAGGCAGGGAGTAGACAGAACTGAATTCTGAGAAAAGGGGAAGAATGAGAGATGCCATGGATCTTCTGCCTGAGACAATACTGGTTAGAATCTTGATGGTAAGCCACAGTCACATGGCGATACACTTATTTACTATACATGGGTTAATCTAATATGTAAGAGTTAGCCAATAAAAAGTTATAGGTAATGGGGCAGGCAGTATTGAAATGAATACAGTTTCTATTAGAATATTTCAGGTGAAAGCTAGACGAACAGCCTGGATAGAACAAATGGATCCACTCTCCATGCAACAACAGTCAGAAATAAAAATAAAAAAAAAAAACCAAAATCCAAACTCTGTGTGTATTTTCCATCTTTATATGACTTGTTTTTCTTTACTCATTTAATCTATGACTATCTATACTGTGTCTATTTAAAGACT
>NW_004949595.1:8078-15881 GCF_000317375.1 Microtus ochrogaster | reverse complement strand
CAAACAAGGCACCAATCCTCCCTTATTTTTCTTATAATGGTTTCAGAATACGGGGTCCTGTATCAAGCTTTAAAATCTAACTGGGAATGATTTTTGGATGCAACATTTTTTCTCTACCCATCAATCATCAGTCTTTATTTATTCATTGTCAAAGAGGTTGTTTCTTTCTACACTGCATTTTTGGCTTCTTGTGAGTCAAGTGGTTGTTTCTTTGTGGGTTTATATGTAGGATGTCTGTTGTGGTGACCTGTGTGCTTTTGTCCCTATGGACAAAATTATTCTCACCTAGGGAGGAATTCCCTTCATTGTGGTCCAATACAGAATGGTCAAGACTGAAATATTATAGAAACAACTGAAACAGCCATATCAGATTGTATCTACATCTATTAGTGTATGTATATATGTGCATATATGTGTATGTAACAATAATAAGAAAAAATTGGTTATCATTTTGAGAGTATATGGGAGGATATGAGAAGAAAGTGTTGAGAAAAGGTAGTTGGGAGGGGATGGAAGGAGAAATGACAGTGAGAAAGTGATGCAATTCTATTTCAATTAATTTTTTTTTAAAAAAGAAAAAAGTACAACAAATATTAAACACCTAGGTTGGTGATTCTCCATGGGTGCTACTTCTGATATTACAAGGTGATACAATCCCATAGGCTATTCCCTCATCCACGGGCTCTTTAATCTTTCTGCCCTGCCTTCATCAATGTTCCCTGAGCCTTAGGTGCAGAAGCCATATTGCACATAGAGCCACTGGGACTGGGCTTCACTCTTCTGTATTTAGGTTGGTTGTGGTTTTCTGTAATGATTTACATTGTTCCAAAAAGAAATTTCGTTGATGCAGTTTGAGGACTATACTTAGGAGGCCTGCATCCTACACAAAGAACTGTACACAACTAAGGAAAGTCAAGAGTGGGAGAAATAGTCATCCCCAGGAAAGAGCACAAAATTGGTTATCCAATATCAAGTGGTCAGCCCCGAGTACATACATACAGGTAACATTATAGCAACTGAGCAGGTAGTATATTTGTATTTAGGGACACACACACACAAACATACACACATATATGTAACAATAATTAATGAAAAAAGATTCCTTGAATTTGAGAGAGAAAAAAAGAAGCATATATAGGAGGGTTTGAGGGGCAGAAAAGAAGGGGGAGAAATGCTGTAGTTATATCATAATTTCAAAAATAAAAGAAATAATTAAAAACATAGGGAAACAGTAAATTAAGACAGCTATGGTACTAGGACATCCATTGTATACCTGTCAGGTATAACACTAAAGAGTCCTCCCCACAGCAGTCCCTTAGGTAGGTAACAGTTAAGATAGGGAAATTTATTTGTCCAATGGTTAAAAGACATTCCTTAGGACAGAACACTCCACCAAAAGCAACGCAAGCTCCAAAGGGTATTTTAAATTTTTGAATAGAAGCATTTTAATAGAGAAAAATTGAGAAGTAGACTATTGTTCAAAATACTTAAAATGAATTTATTTTTTCCAAAGTGTAATAAATTGAGTGGGTTATAAATGCTGAAATTATCAAAATAATGAACACAGAGTTGTATTCAAGAAAAATGTTAGCTCCTTGAATTTTATTATTGTACAGAATGTCTGAGTTATAACTAAGTCATGTCAGGTATTTGAGGTGGACATTCAAATTATTCATCTCAGGGAAATCATTAAGAAGTGTTCAAACCTGAGAAAGTGTGGGTTTCTGTTCATCCACGATGTGCACATTGAAAACAGGTCATTCTCAGTGCCGAAAACGAAGAAGTGAAATGCAAAATTAGTTTATTATTCTTCATTATTAAAAAAGGACAGATGGTTGGATAGCATGTAGCCCAAAATGCATTGACTGCCTCCAAATTTAGAATTTTTGTAGGTGTATAAACGCCATAAAGGGTGATCAAGTTGTTCAACCAATACAAGATCACAAAACAGCTCACCAGCAGCAAGATGCTGTGAGTGGCTCTGAGCTCAGGAGATTGCTGGCTGGAGAGGCTTGGGCTGTGCAGATACTGGGCTCTCTTGCGGTGTCTGTAGAGGAGAATTACCATGTACAGGCTGGTCCACATCATGATGGCCACATAAATGAAATCATACATGAATGTGATGCTCATAAAATATCCTGAATTGTGGTTGCCCAATTTTTTGCTTTGACAGTAAGCATGTAAATATACACATCCAACTTGAGTAGAATTGTTTTTGGCCATTACAATTTCAACCATATATCCATAGATAGCCAGGTTAATGAGCCAGGAGCAAAGTAAGGAAGAAAACGTCCACGTTGATAGTTTGTGCTTAAGCCAAACCCACTGAGAATTACTGGGATTGATGGTGACGGCTTGAAATGTGCTTAGAATACAGGTGGTACTGATGGACAGACCGCGGGAAATTCTGTATATACATAAAACAACCTTACAACCAACATCATCCAGAAAATTGGGTACTCCAAAGGATGCCACGATATCCGGTACTAAAATGAACACAATCGTCACCATATTAACTATTGTCAGGTGCATGAAAAACAGATCTATCAACTTCTTAAAATGAGGCTTAAAGAAGAAAATATAAATGTATAAAATGAACAGTGATGTGTTCCCTATGACACCAACACATAACTGAGATATGAGAAAGACCACCAAGACGACATTAATTATAAGCATGATGTTCGTCAGATGTGTTAGGTCTGGAGTGACAGATCAATGGACTGTATCATAAATCTATTTTTGAAACGGCAATTGTGGGAATATATAATGACTGCCAGCTCAGGAGCAGACCTGATAAGTGATGAAATGTCCAACTCATTTCTATTCTTCTTTTCTTTCTTTCTTTCCTTCTTTTTTTTTTTTTGGACAAGGTTTTTCCAAGTATCACTGGCTCTTCTGAAACTTGCTCTGTATCCCAGGCTGATCTTGACCTCACCAAGTTCCACCTATCTTTGTCTCTTGTGCTGGAATTAGAGACCTGTGCCCCACCACCTGTAGATGTGTTCAAATCCTTTGGAGGTTAGGTCCACAGATGATCTCTTAGCAACTGCGTTCCAGGTATTCTTGACCATCTTAGAGGACAGAATACAGTGTTGCAAAGCAGGCAGTCAAATCCACCCGATACTCTGAACAATGTTATGTCAGACAGAAGGATGTTTTGACCTAGGTGAAAGCCAAATATGCATGTTATAAGAAATTTTAAAAGTTATATTTTTTCTTTTTTCTTTTTCATGTGTGTGTGTGTGTGTGTGTGTGTGTGTGTGTGTGTGTGTGTGTGTGTGTGTGTGTATGGGCAATTTGCCTGCATGTCTCTGCACTATATGCTTGCCAGAGATTCAAACCCTGGTACTCTGGAAGAGCAACAACAGTCTTTAACTGTGAAACCATCCCTCCAAGCCCCAGGATTTTTCATTCATCAGTTGATATTGTTTCCATGTTTATAACAATATTTGTTTCTAACACATATATAGTAACATGTGTACTTGAACGTCAGTGTTTTGGCTGCAGATACGTTTCTGTATCTTAGTGATGAGTAAATACTCAGACTTTCCATGTGGGACTCTGCCTCTCATTTCACCTTACAGGGTAACCAGCATGTCCTGAAGCATTTCTTTTCATTTTGTCTATTTCGCTGACAAGTTAGAGCTGAGCTGCTGATATGCAGCCAGTGACAGCAAGGGTGAGACTGCGTATCCCACAGTGTTGAGCACATCTTCACAAAAGTGTGCTTCCTGTGAGATTTGGTCATTGACACAATCAGGCTGATTCTGGCTGATAACACACTGTAACAAAGAGTTATATATTTTGCAACCCCCGAGTAACATTTTCCATTAGAAGATTCTTCTGTTTTGCTGTTGCGCAAGCAGAGATCTTAGGTCCACAGCTACACAGAGAGTAGCAAAGACATTACACTCATGAAGTTTGAACTTAAATTTTACAACATAGTGATATCACCCATGTTCAGTGGATTTGGGAGAGTTTTACTCTATATTAATTTTAGACCCTCCACTGATCTAATTATTCTGTCACCTAAAATACAAACCTTTTTTCTTTGCAGACATCTATTGATTCCTCAGCACTCTCTTTTATTCTGACAAGGTCTATTAGACTTTCTCAGTGTGCCCTTCTGAATTTCTCCATGCACCACAAATCTCTGCTTTGACACGAGTCCCTACCATATCCAAGGTATTCTATTATGAGTGATCAACATTTAAATTACTTAATAAATTCCACTACACAGAGATATTGTTCTTCCACAATCACAGGTATTCCTTAAATCAGTGTTCAACTTGTTTCATGACTTGTCATTGTTTGCCACTGTCACAAATTATATAGTTAGACCGCACCACCCTCCGCTAAGCTTTGAAAACAGATCTCATCTCTACTGTGCCGTATGGCTGATGCTGACTCACATTTATTTCTTGCATCCTTCACATCTTCCCAAGTGTCATCCTGGATTGATTGTCATCCTCCTCGCCATTAACCAGAAATTTTTTAAATCATCTTTTCTTTTTGCTCTGTTTCTCCCCTTAAATACCCTAACTTTTCATAATTTTGTTACTCAGCATGGTCCTGAAAATTCCCTCCAGCAGCCATGTTTATACTCTTTGTTTCTGCAAAGAATATGAGTTCTGGGATAAAATGCCAGGCTGTTATCTGAACCCAGATGAAACAGACTCACACTATGACATGCACAGGAAATGCTATCAATGGAAAATGGAATCTAAAAAGATTATCATTCCTTACTTGTTACATTAAAAAAAAATGAAACTGCCAGATTATGGTGGCAGGCTCCTTTATTCCTAGCCTTTGGGAGGTAGAACCAGGTGGATGTCAGTGAGGTTGAGGCCAGCTTGGTCTACAAAGCGAGTTTCAGGACAGTTAGTGGTAAACAGAGAAACCCTGTCTCAAAAAACAAGTAAAAAATAAACAAAGAAGAAAAAGAAATGTGAACAATGAGAAATCGGTATATTCTTAAACAGCAGAATATGTGTATGTAAAAGGATGTGAAAAATTTAAAATAAATGTTACCATACTTAATTTCATTTGTGTGTGATATTTTCATAAATAAAATTATAGTAAATATTAAGCTCAGCAAATATATAGATGCATTAAAAACAGAAATAATCTATCGAATTGTGTGAAAATTTATGTAAGGTATGAAACATAACAGTAATAATCTTAATTCAATCACATTCACAGTCCACAAAATACAGATGACACACAATATTTGGAATAGGCTATTTGAATTTTACTGAGAGCAAAACTGGAAGTGTTCTCTGTTTTCTTTCTGTGAATGAAACCGTCAGCATGTTGGCACATTGAGGGAGAATGGAAACATCCACATTCTGTCTGAGTGCTAACAGATTCACCATTTTACCTCAGTTCAAATACATCAATCACAATGGAGAGGACAAAGTTCCCTGTGCAAATGATGAGAGTGTCACTATGACCATGGGAAACATTAGTCTTTACAGCATTGTATATGGGTTCAACTGTAATTAAGAAAGATGCAAAATTAAAAAAAAATAGAAGTACATTTTCAAACTAGAAAAAATTTGTCACCTTAAGTAAATTTTATTTCACAAAAGAAATGCTAAGGGGACACACTTACTACAGGCAATCAGCCAACTTTTGCAGCAACATTAAACGTAAATTTATGAATAAAAATCCATAAATATCATATATACATCATCAATCTTAGAACCTTAAATGAGGCATAATGATCACAATCAAAGCGATGGAATTTTTTTCAAGACAGGGTTTCTCTGGGTCGCCCTGACTGTCGTGGAGCTCACTCTGTAGACCGGACTGGTTTTGAACTCACGGAGACTGCTTGCCTCTCTCTGCCTTCCAGTGCTGGAAGTCAAAGTGTTTGTCAGCATCCCCATCTTGATGGGAAATCTTAACAACATCTTCTTGCAGTTAACCCAGATAAAAGAGACAATGGGATACAAAAATTTGAGATAGTGAACCTGGAGAGATGGCTCAGTGGTAAAGAACACAGGCTGCTCTTTCAGAGGATCCAGGTTCATTCCCAGCACCCACATAGCAGCTCATAACTGTCTGTACCTGCATTTCTAGGGGATCTGACAATCTCACACAGACATGAGCACAGACAAAGTACCAATGGACATAAAATAAAAATTAAATAAATTATATAAAAAAGTCTTAAAATATTAAGCTGGAAACTGTGTAACAAAACTGCACAGTTACGGTAAAGCAGCAACCGTTGGTTATCAGGACTTATGAATTGAGACGCTAATGTGACTAAATAACCAAGATCAAAAAAAGGGTCATCAATGGTCTAGTTTTCTGCTAGGCAAATTTTTATGTCTAAAATGCTGTGTTATAGAGAAACTTAGTAGGGCTGGAGAGATGACTCTGAGATCAAAGTGTTTGTCATACGAGCACTGGAAAGCGAACTCAAACACCAAGCACCGATGCAAAGGCTGAGTGCGGTAGGTTAGACAGGCTGGTGACAGGTGGTTCCCCGAAGCCCATAGAGCAGCTGATTGAGCCAACTGATGTGCTCCAGGCGAAATGAGAGATCCTGTCTCAAAAAAGTTAGGAGGAGGTAGAGGAAGGCACATGATGTCAGTGTCTCTCCTGTACATACACGAAGTCACATACATGCATATACCACACACAAAGAAAGTAAAAAACTCCAAATTCCCATCATGTTAAAACAAATGAATATCTTGGCAATGACAGAATGAAAAAAGCTCATTGTGAAAATGAACTGTAGAGTGTCTCTTGTAGAAATGCGTGTGTGAAATAGATAAAAGACTTTAGGAAACAATAGAATTATATTGAAAATGATTTCAGATGAAATCTAAAATAAAGGAGCTGAATAAATAAAAGCCAAACAATAGCAAGCAATAGAAATATACAGGAAACATAAAGCCAAGGCCACCACCTTGAAGGGAATACTGCAACACTCCTCTGTGAGACTGCACTGTTGTCCAGGAGGAAAGACCCAAACTAGGACAGAATGCTGCATACAGCGTCTGGAAAACAGCAAATGCATCTTCAAAGATTATGTTATGACTACCTAGGCTTTAAGAGGAATGTGCAAAATCCTCTAAGATGTAACAATCCTCCAAAGATTGTAGAATCCTAAAATGTCATCGATGGGCAATATTCTCATGAGATTAAATCGTTGACTAGATCAGATGAAAAAGTCCTAATGAAGGAGGAAAATGGGGGCTTCAGATGTCTCAGTGGTTAAGAGTACTGGCTGGTCTACCTGGGAGCCTGGCTTTGATTACCAACACCACACAGATGGCCTTAATTGTCTGCAATACCAGTTCTAGGGCATCAGACATCTCTGAGTGTTTTCCTGGGGCATTGCACTCATGTGGAGCACAGACATACAGGCAGGAAAATCACCCCACAATAATATACATGAATAAAAATTAAAAACAAAAAAGGTTAAAGTATATGAAAATCAAGAAAAGTGTTGTACAGAAAAATAATAAAGGAAATAGACTAAACTGACAGAGAAGTAGGGGAAATATAAATCTAAAACTAAACTGAAACACACAAAGTGTAGGGATGGTAGACGGGGAAGAAGACAGCAGCAGTGGAAAGGTTGCCATACCTCCCTCTCACTCTGGTGCTGAGGCTGCGAAGTCTTATTCAGGGCAGTGTGAATCCCACAGGCATGAAGCATCGTAGGCAAGAGGCGTCTTGGAAAGGCTGCCTAGCAGGAGCCATGACTAAATAAGGGGCAAGATAAGAGGACTCTTCTTCCCAGTGGACACGGACCAGCTTGTCACCGATGGCGCCAGTGCCCTTGTT
>NW_004949595.1:6403-7923 GCF_000317375.1 Microtus ochrogaster | reverse complement strand
TTATCATCTGATGCCAGGAAAGTCTACACTTCCCTGTTGGTGTCTCCAAAGGCCCACTGTTCATTCAAAACTGTATTGTTCAACCTTCACATATTGGTGCAATTTCTCTTGCTACTGATTTCTAGTTTTATTGCACTATTATCTGAGAAGGTACAAGTAATTACACTGGTTCTTTTTGTCTTCCTTCCTTTTTTCTTTATTTTATTTTTAGAGACAAGATATCTCTGTGTAACATCCCTAGGCATCCTGGAACTTTTTCTGTAGATCAGGCTGGCCTCAAACTCACAAAGATCCACCTTCCTCTCCCTCTTGAGTCCAGGGATTAAATGCGTGCACCACCACTTTCCGGCTCTTTAGTATTTCTTTAAAAATTATTATTTTATATTATGTGTTTAAATGCTTTTTAGTGTGTAAGTCTTTGCTGCACATGGATGCGATGCTCACAGAAGCCAAAAGGGCAACAGAACCTCTGGAACTGGAGTTACAGATGGTTGAGAACCACCATGTAGGTCCTGGGACTCAATCAAGCCAGGGTCCTCTGAAACAGCAGCAGTGCTCTTAACCTTTGGGCAATCTCTCCAGTCCTAGCCCCTCATCTCTAATTTTACTAATTTTGTTCTTTTCTCTCCATCATTTCAATACTTTGGATGCATGTTTTTCAGTCTTGTTTATTGTTCTCAAAGAACTAATTCTTTTTTTTATAATTGTTTTTAGTTAGCTGTAAATTTTCTCCACTTCTCTTCCTTCCTCCCCTTTCCTCTTGTACCTTCTCCTGTGACCCCATGCCCCCAATTTCCTCAGGAGATCTTGTCTTATTCACCATCCTATGTAGATCCCCGTATGTCTCTCTTAAGGGTCCTCTTTGTTGTCTAGGTTCTCTGAGGTTGTGGCCTGTAGGTTGGTTTTCTTTGCTCTTTCTAAACATTACTTATGAGTAAGTACATATTTTTCTTTCTTGGTCTGGGTTACCTCAGTCAACATTTTTTTCTAGATCCATGCATTTTCCTGCAAATTTCAAAATGTCATTTTTTTTTTTTTTACCGCGGTGTAGTACTACATTGTGTAAATGTGTCACATTTTCTTTACCCATTCTTTGGTTGAGGGGCATGTAGGTTGTTTCCAGGTTCTAGGTATTACAATTCTGCTGTGAATGTAGTTGATCATATGTCTGTCTTTGTTGTATGATTGAGTGTCTTTTGGGTATATAGTCAACAGCGGTATTGGTGGGTCTTGAGGTAGATTGTTTCCTAATTTTCTGAGAAATCACATATTGATTTCCAAAATGGCTATATAAGTTTACACTCCCACCAGCAATGGAGGAGCATTCCCTTTACCACACATCCTCTCCAGTATAAGCTGTCATCAGTGTTTTTGATCTTGGCCCTTCGGAAAGGCGCAATAAGGAATCTCCGAGTTGTTTTGGTTTGCATGTCTCTATTGGCTAAATATGTTGGGCATTTATTTAATAAAGAAAGATGCAAAATTACAAAAGTGGAAGAACATTTTCAAACTAGAAAAAA
>NW_004949595.1:0-5678 GCF_000317375.1 Microtus ochrogaster | reverse complement strand
TAGCGGATACAGCCTCTCCTTCCGCTGCTGCTTCTTTGTCTTCAGCTTCTCCTCGTGCTTGGTGAGCCGCCGGCGCATGGCTCTAGTTTTCTTGGGTCGCAGGTCCAGAGGCTTGTACTTCTTGCCCTTGTAGAATTTCCTGAGTTTTTCCTTTTGAGTCTGGTTAATGACGGTGAGAACACGGGCAATGGATTTGCGGACAACTCGTATCTTGGAGAGCTTGGACGCGGCGCCGCCTGTCACCTTGGCGACGCGAAGCTGGGATAGCTCCACTTTCAAATCGTCCAGTTGTTTTAGCAGCTCCTCCTTCTTCTTGCCGCGCAGGTCCCGAGCCTTAATCTTGGCCATGGCTGCGTTGCTCACCGCTGAGGCCGCCTCGGAGAGAAAGAGGAAGAAGTAGGGGAGAAAGGAAAATCTTAAAAATTTAAGCTGGAGAACTGATCGCCTCAGTGTAACAAAACTGCACAGTTTCGGGAAATCAGCAATCCTTTGCCATATGGCACATAGGAATTGAGAAGCCAATGTGACTATAGAACCAAGATCAAAAAAAAGGGTCATCAATGGTCTAGTTTGCTGTTAGATTAATTTTATGTCTATAATGCTGTATTATAGAGAAACTTATTAGGGAGGGAGAGATGACTCTGAGATCAAAGTGTTTGTCATGCGAGCACTGGAAAGTGAGCTCAAACAACAAGCACCAATGCAAAGGCTGAGTGTGGTGGGTTAGACAGACTGGTGACCCGTTAATGGTGTCAACTACGGGTGCCATTTTATGGAGTAGGCCTTAAATATAAGCACAAAGTGATTTCTTGCTTTCATGACAATTGTGCCATTATTACATCAGTGGGCATGTATGACAAACATGTCATTATTGTTCCCTGCAGGGTTTATAGCTGGGTATGAGTGATGATTGCCTTTTTCCTTAGGGACATAGCTGTATGTATGTATGTATGTATCTCTCTCTCTCTCTCTAAATATATATATACATATATATGCATATATATGTATATATATATTTATCTGTATCCTCCAGCACAATGATCTGAAGTCAGTAGGTCAAAGCTTTTATCTTAGTACCCGCTAGATTTCTTCACAAACTATTTTTTAGTATCTTCAGTGACAGGGTCTTTCTATTAGTTTACTATTAGTAAAGACAAGACCTCCTGAGTAAACCTGGGAGCCAGGGGACCTTGGGGGAGCGTTGAAGGGGAGGGGAGAGGCAAGGAGAGGAACAGAGAAAAATGTAGAGCTCAATAAAAATCAATAAAAAAGGATTAAAGCAATGTTTAGAGTAAAACTATCTTATACAAGAGCCCTGATATATTTTAAAAATTATTTATTAGACTTCTGTTCCCTGTAATTTAAAAAAAAAAGAAAAGCAACTAAGACAGCGGGGAGGAAGTGAGTTTTTTTTATATTGCAGGTTTTTCACAATGCCTCACTTCTATTGCTCCTTTAGTGCGACCACAACCTTGGAAAAAGAAAAGGACTCTTCAAGGACATGGGATTTGATGTCCTTTGGTCAGGGATCATACATCTGGTATCATGTCATTGAGCAAAATGTTTCAGAGCAATTCAGATACCAGATGAGAGTTACAAATACGCAGAGAGGGAAATGCAGACTCAGCTCAACAGAGATTCTGTGGAATTCATGGCCAAGAATTTGAGATCATTAGGGTCAGATAGTTTTCAGCCTAATCTGTAGACAGCATCATGGGTAGTAAGTGGGAAGGCATGAAAGGGTTTTGAGGAAGCTACTGATGGAGGTTACTTGACTGAACCTGATAACTGCATTCTGCGCAGAGAGTGGTTTGGTCTAGGGTGTGAGTGTGACTTGGTGACTTGTTTTGTTCCAGCAACAGAATATTTAACTAGGAATGTAGCAGTGACCTTCAATTGGCATGTTTGTTTCCTGGTATCACGTTAATGCAGTCTTTTGTCTTACTCCTACCTTTTAGGGTCAGGAATATTTTAAACAGTTGTTAATTATTCAACTGAAATTCCCTCCCAATACTCTCCTATATATTTCTCCATTTCATTATATTCATTTGTGTCTTCATATTCTTTACTCTATTTCTAAATTCCCAGGCCTCTACTCTGGAGAAAGGTATTTCTGTCTACGCTGGCCTCCGACAAGGAACTATGAGTATCTAGCCTTCAACCCCATCAAAAACCTGAGAAGAGAACATAATATTACCTGAGTAAACAAGAAATGCAATTGAGCAACTTTAAAAAGATTTAAGAAATGGTAGAGTCACTCAAAGTCTCATTTATAATGTTGGGGCAACCAACTTTGCCTAAGGCCTAGCGTATCTGACAGACCATTTTTCAGGGGCAGGAAATTTAAAACACTGTCTTATGCTGTCTTGGCAAGGTTTGGCAGTCTTTTTGCTTGTATTCTGCTTATCCAGTTTGGGCACTGCATTTTGTCAGTAGTTGAGGCAGGGGCAGTTTTTTGAAGGGATTGAAGATTGCCTATCTATGCAGAATACTATCTCTATGCATCTAAAGAACCTGACTAGTCAAACTATAACTACTACAAACATGAATTAATATTGACCTGTAATTATATTAACTCTATAGATTAAAGACTAATACTTTATAATAAAAAATTAAAGTCTTTAAGCAAACACACAGCAAATGAGGACAATAACCTCAAAATGTAATATATTTATATATGTATCTTGATCAGAGGTAGAAAAGTATAGTGCAATATGATAAATATATCCTAAATTTGCATGAATATTCAAAATATCTTAAGCAGAGGTAGAAACATGTATGCATTCAATATGACAAAAATAACTTCACATAGGTGCACAAATATGGTAAACAGAAATAGGAATATATTCAATATAACAACTGTAATCTTAATTTGTATCTATATACAAGAATCTATACCAATATAAATTGTCTATAAATAATAGCTCACAAGTAATATACTAACCTACCTATTATCTCATCCCAATCAATTACCCCCCCCCCTTTTTGAAAAGAGATCCCTAAGCCTACTTCATTTCCAACCCCAACCCTATATCACTTATAACCAACCCTTAGTAGCTGTCCCTAACCCTGAGGAAAAACTTTGTTTGGAGAGGGGTATGTCGTTTTCTAGAATTACTTCCAACTCTCATGGGGAATGATGTTATTTCTATGATTTCCTGTAAGAACCAAAATGATGGTCATGTTTTAAGACTACTGTTTGGTATAATTGCAGATTGTCCCTGAGTGGTCAGTAGGGTTTTTCTGAAATTCTGATTTGAAGTTCTGGTCAGAGTGTTGTAAGAAGGTGCACCATCTCAGCAGGCCAAGTTGGATTCATTTTGAGTAGTTTGAAATACAATACAGATATTAATGTTGTGCCTTCAGCATAATGACATCATATCAACCAGGTGGAATAGTTTTTGTGGGGTCCCATCTTCTTCCTGGATACGTCAAAGATTACAGCAGGAAAATTTATTGTGGATTGTGGAAACCTTACACAATATTCATACCTAAATGGAAAGTTTGAATATCTATAGACATATATTCACCAAAAGACTTCCCACACCAGAATGTTACCATAGAGACAAAAACAGGCATGGGGATTTTGAAATTTAGAAAGCAGAGTTTTGATAAGAGCAATCTCTAGATTTTATCTTTCTTCTGTTTCATACCAGGTGGTTCCTGATATGAGACAGAAACTTTGAAAATTTCTTTTAACAACATGCTTGGATTTAGAGTATAGCCACATCCAACTCCAAAGCCAGTTTCTAATTTTAATAATTGGCGACTGTAGACCACCCTGGCGGGTCAGTTAGTCTAGGGGTTGTAACCTGCCTGGGCAGGTCAGTTATTCCAGGGTCCCGGAGAGGTGCTGCCTGAAAAGACATGGGCGGGAGAGAGGAAGAAGGCCAAGCAAGGTGTGTCAAAGCCTCTGTTTATTAGTGGCATGGTTGCAGCTTCTACAGCCCCTCTATGAGGAATTTGGGTTGGGATGGGGGGCAGGGGCATGACCATGGCAGGAAGGGATCTTGCAGGGAGATGGTCCAAGCCGGTCACGAGGTTGTTGGCCAGGAGGTTATGATCGGTCAGGTCACGATTCCTCAGTCAGGAAGTCACGAGTTGACACACCTAGTTCTCTAGATAGTTGGAATGTGGGGCAGGTTCCACTAACAGATTGCTCTCAAGATAGTTGGGTGTGGGGTAGGCTCTGCCAACAAACAGTTCTTAATACTGTTGGGGTATGGGGTCAATACAAACTCCCCAGGACAATGGTCCCTGCAATATTTTTTTGGGAGAAATGGCTCCTGACAGGCAACTACCACTATATTTATGTAAATAAGATAGTACCCTACAGAGGATATTGGTCTTATAAGTCAGACTTCTCTTTGCTTGATCATACTTTCTGGAAAAGCTATCTTTTATATTTCTGTCAGTATCTAGATGTCCAAAGTTTCTTGACTTAGAAGATGGGTGTTGTCCTCAAAAGACAAGAACAGAACCCTGTCTTAACCTATGAGGTTTCCTTATAACCTCTGGATTATTGTCAATGTGGATGAACTATCATTTCTCTTTATCAAGAGGTTTCTCCTTTTCAAACGGAATCTTGCTTAATTTTGATGGTATCTATAGCTTTTCTTCTCCTGTAGAAACAAGAGGGAAACCCCTTCCCCAATATAGCATATCTCCTGGTTTTCATTCTGAGGTCAACACATCCTTGAAATCCACTGGCTGATTAAATTTAGAAGTCTTTTTCTATTATCCAATGTCTCTCTGTCACCATTGTTTCTTTCTTGTTAGCATAAAGAAACTTCAAAGTTAATAAAGCATTATGCAATCTATTTCTGGGGGTATTTTTCATCCCTTTATGTTGGTTTAATATATCCTTTAGTTCGATTTGATCTTTCTGTAATTGTCTGATCTGAAGGATTGTGTGGTATACCTGTAATAAGCTTTATATTATAATAAGCAAAAACTGCTTCATTTTATTAGAGACATATGCTGGACCATTCTCTGTCTTTATTTGTGTAGATATATCCATGATGGCCATAATGTCACCAGTAACTATGTTGAGAGGTTCTTTATAATCCTTTTGAACAATGAGAATATAATTCTCACTTGTGAATAGGATATAAGGGCTTTATTCCACTTTACCTAAGTTTTCTGACTTGTAACCTGCCTTTCCTGATTGATTTGCATCAGTATAGAACGTAGGGGCTGCAGTTATTGGTGTGTCATGTACAATGCCAGGAAGGAACTAATTAGTTCTCTTTATAAATCTAATTCTATCACTTTTAGAGTAGTTGCTATTAATCTCTAACAAAAAATTGTACAAGCTCTTAGCCAGGGTTTATTGTCTTTTCATAATTCCCTAGTCACCAGAGCATGAGACTCTTAATCTCAGGGTTATGGGTTCAGACCCCATGTTGGGTGCCAATTTGTAGTAGTACCAAGAGTTTCACAATAGACCAGAATCGAGTATAACAAAGCTTTATTTGGAGATAAACTCACAGTAAGGGTAAAGATTCATATTCCTGTGTGTACTGGGAGTTGGAACTGAATCTAGCAAATAAGAGGACCATGTATGCTTTTGTTTTCACTTGTAGTAGATGAGATCATGACCAAAGTGTATAGGCTTAAGTCACAAACAATACCACAGCAGTTTGGAATTATGATTAATAGGGTATTATTTATTTAAA
>NW_004949594.1:6248-15926 GCF_000317375.1 Microtus ochrogaster | reverse complement strand
AGAAGAAGAAGAAGAAGAAGAAGAAGAAGAAGAAGAAGAAGAAGAAGAAGAAGAAGAAGAAGAAGAAGAAGACAATGACCAAGAAAACAAAGACAACAATGGAAAAAGAGAAGATGACAATGATGATGATGAAGGAGGAGGAGGAGAGAGAAAAGCGGAAATAGAAAAGTAGACACTTGTGAGATATATTTATTGTTGCTCAGTTTTTGACACTTCTACTAAATACAAATGGAGAATAAAAAAACCAAAAAAAGGAGGAATGAGGTAGGTAATAAACATCAAAATAATGTAAGAAAGAACAAAACTAGAGTCCTGTTTTACTCCCTATTTGAAGAAATTTCCACATGGATTAAAACCAAACATGTAGTAAATTGAAACATTCACAGAGAAGATGACTATTTATCACCCCAGGGTTAACATAATTTTCTAATGCAGGAAATTCGCTGACTAAAAGATAATAGATTCATAGATATTTTTTATATGTAGAAATTTACAAATTGCATAGATTCATAAATTAAAACATAATTAAAATGGAATTTTTACATAAAGGAGCATTTTTTATTTCTAAAATTAAAAGAACTATAAATGAAAACAATAGCAAAATATAAACTTAGATAAAGAAGATAAATAAAAGGACTCATTTAAAAATAGCTGCAAATAGAAAACAAATCAATTAATGATGTTTGTCATGCTAATATAATTTTAAAATGCAGTATCATTATTAATCCATCATATTGACAAAAGATTAAAAATATTGATAACATATAATACTAGTAGGGGTGTTGGGAAAATAAGTACTCTTATGAAAAGTCTTACAAAAATTGTTCCTGTATAATATCCCTTTCAGAAGGCAGTTTTTATTCATTTATTAGAGTTAACATGTGAATAAATTCTAACCACTTCTAGAAATAAGTGAAGATAATAAGAAACAAGAACATGGCCAGGTAATAATGCACATGCAAAAATATTTCATGATGCATTGCTTATGATGGTAAAAACAGAATGTCCACTAGGTCATAAATTATTTAAAATGTGTCAAATTCTGTAATCCTCTGTTGAAACAAACAGAATGAAGTAAAGTGGAACACATCTGAACACTGAACAATATCTAATAGTGTAAGTTCCTCTGCGGAGATTGCATTGGGATGCTGAGAAACTGGGTTTTGTTGTTCTTTTTTGTTTGTCTGAGACATGGTCTCATGTAGCTCAGGTTGGCCAGGCACTTGCTACATAAGAAGGGTGACCTTGAAGTTGCCATCCTCCCGCTTCCACCTCCCGAATGAGAGGGTTCTAGGTGTGCACTACCATAGCCAGTTTTATGTAATGGTTTGAACATGTTAGGTGAATACTCTGCTAACAGTATCCCACCCCTGAAACGACCTGTAACATCTGCCTGCTCTATTATGAAGGTATATAACGTTCATGTCTTTGATAGTTAATTTTAAATGCTAGTTGATAACTTCTGGCTCTGCTCATTGTATCTCCTGTGTTAGTTGGCTGGAGCTGTCATTAACTTCATGGTTACTCATGTAGACTCTAAAGCAAAACTTTCCAAAGTTAATGGCCAGCCTACCATGCCACATTCAAGTGTGTCTTAGAATTACACCAAGATGTCAGTCCCCAGGCTCTGTCAAATGGTTTACTACTTTTTCTCCTGTGTTTCCTCCTCAGAATCACAGCAAGTTGTTGCTGGAATGTTCTCGTCTGAAGAATCTTTGGGATAAAGCTGGAAAGAAATATGGTCCATAAGACTCTGTCTTATCCTACTAGGAAGGTCTCAAAAAAGAACTCAATAGATTGGAGGAAACAGAAGAGAGAAAATGACATCACTTAAGCCTACATCAAGGCAGAGAATGAGTTCACCCTACAGAGGAATGAGACATAGATAGAGACATACCTCAAACTGGTGCAAGCTGGTATGTGCCTGACTGAGCTGTAGGGTGGAATTCATGACAAGCAGCTAAGCAGTGGATGCTGCACTAGGGGCCTGCTGGGACCCGAAGGTCTAGCATCCTGGTTACCATGCTCTTGTGGGAAGCATAGCACAGGTGCCATAGATGCGGTATGCAGAGACAGGGTTAACATCCTCTGGACACAGTGGTATTGTTCTGCATGCTCACAATCTAGAACTGCACACACCCACCCCCCCACCCCCCCACACACATTCACACACGCATGTGTGCATACACGCATGCACACACACATGTACTTGAAGAAAAAGTGAGATGAAAGTCATAAAAATGCTTGATAAAAATCATCTGTATCCTGCCAGCCAGAAACAGTAGGCCTGAATCTCCCAGGAAATGAATGGATAGACGACAGGGAAAGCAAAGTGGTATTTCCTACATTTCTAGGCTTGAGATTTATAACCGCCATACTCTTTATGTCTCCTTGCCAGATGGCAGGAGATGCAGAAGAAAATTTACTTCCTTTGTGATACTGAAAGCATCTTCCCTCCTTTGGATAGGTAAAACTTAAGACTAGATGTGAAATTCAGCCAGGGAGTGGCTTCTGTCTCTCTTGTCCCTACAGGGAAAAAATAAAATGAAGAGTTCCTAGTCTGCTTCTAAGTGAATCTTTTTTTAATGGAAAAATTCAAAGTGGGGAAAAAATGCCCGACTCTGAAGTGAACAGTGATTTTGCAATGTGAGACTATAGGTAATAATAAGCGAGCTCTCTATTCCAATTTTAAATAGTTTTTAGAGCAATTTCAAAGATAGAAGAAACCACAGAGGACCACTAATCAGGTTTTCCATTCCAAGGAAAATTCATCTCCTCAGATTGCCTATCAGGTGATCAAAGAACATGGCCAAAGCAAAGGATTTCATTCCTGCCCAGGCACCCAAAGCTAACCGAGCACATAAGCCTTGCTGGACCAGGTCCCCCTTGCTCTACTGTTTCTGTGAATTTCTTGTACTTAGGAAGCCTGATGTGCCACTCTAAGGAATTTTACGTGATTTATTTAAACATTCAGCATACCGTTGTTGAGCACGACCCTAGATATTCAAACAAGTATTTTGAGAATCAGTATTACTTCATGAAAGTTTTAAAGGAGAGTAATTAGAAGTTTGTAAAATAAGAATTGTAGCAATAACTACTTAAGAGCTGTGTGCTAGTTAGATCTTATTGTCAACTTGGTACAACTTTGAGACCCATGGGAAGGGGGAAACTCGGTTGAAGAATTGCCCATCCCTGAGAAGGTATATACAAGAACGCTGGCCAGGTATGTCACAGAACAAGCCAGTGAGCGGCATTCCTCCATGGTTTCTGTTTGTTCCTCTGCCCCGACTTCCCTCAGTAAAGAACCAAGACCTGAAAGTGTATGCTGGAAGAAGCCCTTTCCTTCCCAAGTTGCTTTTGGTCATGTCATTTATCACAGCCACGAATGGCAAACTGGACAAGTTTTATGAAAGAAAATTCTTTCTATGAATGTTGCCTGCACAACACCTGAAATGTAGTAAATGCTAAATAATAATTACTTGCAAGTTCTATTACCATTGTGTTTTGCTGACTTGCATTTATTATGATTATAAGAGATTATTTGCTTTTCAATTAGTTTTTATTTCTTCAGCACAGCTGCCTAGAATACAGTATAGTAAATAGACACATCTACTACTACATTTTTCTTCAAGAAGGTCATATCATTTTAACACCTACAAATTTTTCTTCCCATAGATAGCTGAAGGATGATTGACCTGTAGGTAACATTCTTGATAAATAGGTCTATTTATATACTTCTAACTTTCTATGTTTGGTTCTCAAAAGATTTTACAATATTTAAGCAATCACAGTTGTAAATTGTTTTATTTCATCAGAGTTCAAACATTTAAATAGTTTAGTCTAATGCTTAAAGAAAAGAGTCATCTGGGCGTCTTGACAGACTGCAAATCCAAAAAAGAAGTCTAGGGCCCTGCCCAAGACCCATGTCTCTGTAAGCCTGCAAATGTGTCTGTGTTCTTAATCTACAGGTCGTAGGAAATTATCTGGAACCTTGCTAAATTCTTTTTAATTAAAATTCAGACTTAACTTCATCTTATGTTTTCTTTATGTCAGTTTTAAAGAAATTATAGTTCATATAATAATTATTATTGTTATTAAATTATATTATTATTAATTGAGACAGACTTATTATGTAGCCCAGGCTGGCCTTGAGGTTATGATCTTCCTGTGTTAGTCTCTCTGTTCCTAGCATTGTAGGCATGTACCTTCACACTTAGCTGAGAACTAGTCTTCTTGATAGAAAAGCTCTAAGCAGAGACATGAACAAATGCAAAAAGAATTAAGACATGCTGCTTTCTGGCTATCCCATGGTAAAATTTTATCACATCTTTCAAAAGGCTACCCTCTCTGTCCTTGCTTGGCAGTTCTTACTCCTTAGGCATGTGACAGACTTCAATTAATTTTAGAGCAAATTTGCTAACTTCGTTCTTATTTGTTCTTTCATTCTTATCCTTGCGTTTGTTTCTCCTCCTGCCATAAAATTCTCTCTACAGGGTCAGAGAGGCGGTCCAGCAAGTTCAGCAGTGCAGCAGCCCTGCCAAGCACAGAACTCAGTGGAAGAAGAGGACTGACTCCCAAACGTTATCCTTTGACCTCCACAGCACATTGTGGTGTGCGCGCATGCATACATACACACAAACACACACCAATAAAAATCAAATTTAAATTTAAAACATCTGAATGGTCACAGCAAGCAGTCATGCAAAACCATTTTTTAAAAGAAAAGACATTTTAGAACTCTCCAAACTCCTGAGCTGTCCCATCCCTCCCTGCCCAATCTCCCCCACTCTCCTCCTGTTTTCTCACCTGCTGATCCACGCTGTGTTCTAGAAATCACGTTTACAAAGGCTGGCAGAAGATGCCATTTATACCCAGACTTCTTCCTTCCTTACTCTGACCCACAAATGGCATATTTATACACTCCCAGGAGTACTGTCTATTGCGAATCTTAAATGATGCTTTGCTGCTGAGATTGGGCAACATGGAGATGAAACACTGACATGCTGGAGATTGCAGTGTAAAGTGTAAGCCCCTTACTTTACTGCATCATGCTGTGCCCTAATAAGTTGGTCATCGTCTGTTCCTTCATTAGTCTTGAGATTCTCCACACAGTGAAAACTTAGTAGCTGGTTTCAGCTGAGCCAGTTCTTCAGACACTCGTAGCTGAAATCTTTCTGTGCTGTCTGTCTGTCTCCCTTCTTTAGTAACACTGTGGGTGTCACTGAGAAGAAACAGGCCTTTGTTGTGGTAGTTCTTAGTAGTTTTCTTTCATTTTCTTTTTTCAATCCTTTTCTTTAGTTACAATATTGAATTTAACAAATCATATGCATTGCACATATATTTTGTTAACATCTTTTATGTTGCATTGTGTTCCATGGTTTGTAAAGGTTTCACTATTGTGGAAAAGATGACTTTATTCAGACCATTTCTTGATAAGTAACAACAATTTATGTTATTACTTTTATAGTATTCTCATATAAATCTTATCTTATTATATATTTCTAGATGTGGTTTTTGATAATAAATTGCTGTAACTTTGTAAAGATTAAGATAAGACTCTGACTCAGGAATCTTAATTTTATGAATACGTTTTCTAAGGTAGATTTTAGTACAGTAAACTGTCAAATAAATTATACATATATTTGGAAACAGAATGAGTATTATATATTGCTCTACAAACAATACCCATCTGTTTGCCAAAAGAATTAATAATACTTTAAAGATTTATGTAATCTAGGAGAAAAAAATATGATTTTTTTTTAAATTACAAGTAAAATATATTCTACTTTATTAGATACAAAATAAACAACCACCACCAACAAAAAGAAAAAAACCCTTGGTTTAATCTTTCAAAGTTTGCAGACTCATTATGTTTCTTGGCCTTTTTCTTTTTATACCAGGACAATAATTAAAGGACAGAATCAGTCAATGATTTGTGTATTCATTATAATCATTTCCGCTATTTCTAGCATTATGCTTACAGGTATACATATAAAGAGAATGTAATTATCAGTTTATACAAGTCATTACATATTTGTTACATATTTATTCTTTTAACAGATTTTCTTCCTTTGACAGGTTTCACAATCATCTTGTCATATTGTGGTGTGATCATCAATCCTCAGGTTCACCTTTCCTTCTGCTTTGATTGTGTAGGGGTTGTCAGCTCACTTGGTTATTCACGTACAGAACTAAGATACATCCACAAACTCAGCCTTACAGACGGGGCTTGAATGCATCTTGTATACATCAGACAGCTATTTCAGAGTCAAGAGCTACCGAGTCAGTCTAAGGAGAGATGTAAAAACCACATTAAGTTAAATTATAGATCAACATTTTTTTGAAAGAAAGCCTAAAAATAGACAATATAAGAACAGCATTCAGACTTGAGTGAAAACCACAGCAATCAACTTACTTTGAGAAAGTAAGTCAATTACTGCTAAAGGGTCAGGAAAAACATTTCATTCATGTTTAAATTCTTCATTTCAGATCCAAAACATCTGGATAATATTCCACTTGTAAAGAATGAGCATAGAGCTCTATATGAACAACTTGTGCATTTAATCACAAGCAATGCCAAAGTTTTACAGAAATCAAGAGGCTCTTGAAATATGTGTTGAGGAAACTGGAGAAATCACATTGCTTATTTTAAACACAGTATCAATGGGATTCTAGTCATTATGAAGATTTAGGTCATTATGTAAATGTGTTTCTAGGTACAGGACAGAAAGTCATCATCTGAGAATAGATTTTAGTGCTTTTGCTGAGTATTGGACCATCTTTCTGTTTCTCAGTGTTTGTCGGAGGGTGATTGATTGATAACATGGTCCGCAGTACCTAGTTAATATCTCATAGTGAGTATTATTTCAGTATAGAAGAGAAAAAATAAGAAGGCTGTAGAGGCTAGATCTGCTTAGACAAACACATAAATAGTGTCTGTCACATTGATTAAAAAGGCTGAAGGCTGAAAATCATTCCAATATCCTGAAAAACTCAGTGGCTAGTTCTCAATAGGAGTGACTTTAGTTCACTTCCCTAGAAGAAACTTGGCATTTGTAGAATCCTTTAATAGTTTATTTTGTGTGTGTGTGTGTGTGTGTGTGTGTGTGTGTGTGTGTGTGTGTGTGTGTTGTATGTGCATGGAAGGATGTTTCTATGTGTGCAACTGCACGTGTGTGTGTGTGTGTGTGTGCATAAAGGTTGCAGTGGAGGCCAGAAGTCATCCTTGATTTTGCTCCTCAGAGGCCACCGACTTCATTTTTGAGAGTGAGCCTCTTTGGGACCTGTAGCTCACTCACTTGGGATGGCTGGCTGGCCAGCAAGCCTGGCGGTCCTCCTGTCTTTGCTTCCCCAGTGCCAGTGAAGATCCAGCCCAGTTCCATTTTGTTTAAGTCATTTTGAGTCTGTAGTCTAGTCAAGTTTCTGTTTACTAGAAAATTTGAGTTTCTGTTCCTCAGCACTGGGCTGTACCCTACCTTAATAACTATAAAATGTTTCATAAACCAACCCCCTGGAGTCACCTGTTCTTGGAAATGTTCTAGACCCATTGTTCCATGACCCCACTTTCCTTAACTGCCTGGTCTTGCTTCTGTAATCATGTTTATATACTAAATTCCTCACTCTATGATTTTGCCCTATAAAAAGAGGCTTGGGAAATTGGTTTGGGACTGATCTCATGAACCCTGCCTTTGGGAGTGATAGTCACTGATTCAGAATTGATGTACAAGAATAAATCTTGCTTTAATTTGGGCATAATTCGGGTCAGTGATCTTTTTCCTCGAATCTGTGGGATTAACACTAGGATTACAAGTGCACTAGCCTCCATCTTGTTTATCCTTATCCATGTGTGTGTGTAAGATTCTATTTACATGTAGTGGGAAAAAAGCAGAGACGTGGTTAATAGATGACTTGCTTATTGAGTATCTGAACCCACAGCAAGGGATTACCTGGCCTGAAATGTCAATAGGTTTGATATTAAGAAACCCTGAGAAGAAGAAGGAATTTTAAAAACTGGTATGTAAAACTTGCCTCAATCTTTTAAACAAACAAAAACACAAAACTTAATTTGATTTCATTTTAGGTCATATGAAAATATCAGTGCCGCATATCAAATTTGTTTCAGTTGATTACCATCCCTAAGATGTAGGGCCCTAGGCAACAGGAAAGTATAATTGCATCTTGTCAAATTTGTTTTACGTGCTTACTGGTCCCTAAGATGTAGAGCCCGTATCATAGAAAAATGTGTGTCTTACCACCTCTGTAAACACTTACCTTGTACTGTGGATTGCAGACTAACTAGGTAAAAAAATAAATGACAAGCTATAATAATGAATGTTAAGATTGCCTCTATATCACAGAGGACAAATCAGAATTCGGTCATTATGTAGTTAATATGATTAGCGGGGATAACAAGCAAGATGCTTCAGGGCCCCAGTGGAACATTTGTCCTGAATTATCTGGGCCTGACTGTCCACTCTTATTATGGAAATTGAAAGAGGGCCAAATACCTTCATGCTACACAGCCGTGAACTGGAGAGTGCAATACAACAGAGTGTAAAGGGGAACGATAGTTACTAAGGATGCTATTGTTCTTAGCTCAGAATACAACTTCAAATAAGGAAAATGAGGAGATGAGGCAATCATGGCAGAATACTCCATCTGTCACTTCCTGGCTTGTAGACAGTGATGTCCTGCTACCCTGACAGACAATTTCCTCCTGTACAATTCCAGCACAATTCCTCTTAAAATACAGGGTGGGGCTGGAACGGGTTTGGAGCTGTTGGATGGATGACTTGCTGCTGCAGCCTGACGGTCTGTGCTGCTTGTTTACATAATTGAGGGTGGGCTTCTTTCTACCGCTGCCTTCGCTTTGAGTATTTATTGGCATTAACTGGTCTTAATTTACAACTTGTCTGTGGTCAGGAGAAATGAAATGCTTTGTAGGTTTGGCAGAGGGTTGTGAGTAATTTTGGTGAGCACATTAATCACATGGCTGCTTTAAACTTTATAACATAGTTAACATGTTTTTAAAAAGAGGTGCCCCTAAAATTACCTTTGTTAGAAAACACAGTTGTACAGGAAACTTTACCACATATACTGTATAATAAATATACATATACAACACAATAAAATTATAGTGCTAACTGCCATAAAATTTATATAATTAACTGAAATATTAAAACCAGAAATTTGACACAATGTCTTTAGCAAGTTATGATATGAATGTGATCTCTTTCATTTATTTAGTGGGTATTTTTTTGTCTAATAAGATCAATCACTGTTACTATTACTACAGATAAAATAGTTCGGTGGCTGTGTTTTTGGGGAAGATTCCAATTGACCTTCTGCATTTAGCTTCTGTTTCAAACTCAAGCAATGACAGATAAAATAGAAAATTTAAAAATTAAAATTATATCCAGATCCATAAACTTAGAGAGGCATCTTTACCAACCAGGGACAAACGTATCAAATGGGGTTGAAGCCTTTTGGCACCTGGTGCCTGGTTTCAGAAGCAAGCGGTGGGGCCCTGGAGTTGTATTTCTGCCAGGCAAAATGAGCCAGAGTTTGCTATAAATATAAATAGGTACAGCTATGTGTGTGTGTGTATATATATATATATATATTTTCTGCCAGGCAAAATGAGCCAGAGTTTGCTATAAATATAAATAGGTACAGCTA
>NW_004949594.1:0-6138 GCF_000317375.1 Microtus ochrogaster | reverse complement strand
ACACACACATTTAGACATAGACAATATTTATACAGCAAGTAAATAAATGGGGATTGGAAAAAGATTTGGCTTTATGAAGCCACAGACACAAACATTTTTTTCTGGTAGCTGACCCACACTACAAGAGAGGTTTAAGGAAATTACTTGAGAAGAAAGAAAATTATGCAAATCTGCTCACATGGAGGAATGAAGACTTGAAGTGATGTGTATGTGAAGAAATATTGGAGAAGGACATTTGTTCACTTAGAAAAATTCTCCCCCCAAATAATTTTAGTAAAGGAAATTAAAAGTAACGACAACTTACTGTGTGGCTTATGACATCTATGACGGTAAGATCAGAAAGAGTGGTTGACAGGGGTGATATTTGGATGTTGGCTATGATATATGTAAAATATACTTGTTAAACTTCTGGTGTCCTATACTTTTTCTCTTATTTTTTTATTTTTGAGACCATAAAAATATGAAAATTATCATTAGCTCCCAGGCCATGCAAACACAGGACATAGGCAGAATTAACAGAAAAATTAGTAATAAACTTCAGTGCTGATTAAATAACATGAATCTTGTTCATGAAACACATGACACACAATGTGAACATCAGGACTATAAGGACAGAAGTTGTTCCTAATGATACTAAAAATGGTATGTAGGAGGATATTATAAAGAAATGTATGGCAGTATTTCCCCAAATTAAAACAAGTTAGACTCAGTTCTTTAAGTATGCAAGTTATCAACACTGACCCAAGAAGAAATAAAAATTTGGATTCAAAATTTAGAATCTTTCCAAAAAGAAATTTTCAAGACCAGATGGTTTCTGTGGTGAATTCTCTCAGGCTCTTAAAAGAAAAACAATACAATTTCTATACTTTTTTTTAAAAAGAAAAAAAAGGATTAGGGCAGTTTATTCTTATACCTAATAAGATAAAGATGTTGTAACAAGAGAAACTCAAAGAACAAAATTCCCCATTAACCTTGTTCAAAACCCATAACAAATTGCTAACAAATTGAATTAGAAAACTATCAAGATGATACAATAGGGCCAAGTGGGTTTTTTGACTTTAAGATATAAGGTTAGTTTAGCATTGTAATCAATCACTGTCAACTTATTGACAACATGGAAGGAATCCGCATGCTGGCTTAGATTCTGAAAAGTGCTTGACAAAACTCAACACTCATTTAAGATAAAAGTTTTTTTTATCCACTGGAACAAAAGAGAATTCATCTGGTTTGATAATTACTGTGAAAACTTACAGCTAACATTGTACTTCATAATGAAAATCTCAATATTTTCCCCTTGTAAATATTGGGAATAAGATCAGCTCTTACCAGCTCTCTTTGATATTGTAATCTCATTATCTTCATTACGGGAAGGAAGAGAAGCAAAGGACAATGAGTCCTCAACCACATGGTCATGTTGCAGAAAATCCCAATGAACCTATGAAAACAAAAACCCAGAATTTAACCAGCACAACCATGGGATATGTGGTAAAAAACTGACTGCAGTTCTATATACAAACAATAGGCAAAGCTTTGGATTCTAACAGTACTGATTTTTGAGACAGATTCTCATGTGTCCCAGACTGGCCTGGAGCTCCTTTTCCTCTGTCTTCTGAGCTCTCAGATGGCAGGCATGTAATACCATACTTAGTATATATGGTGCTGGGAACTGAACTGTGCATACATGCCAGGCAAACATTCCACCAACTGACATAGGGTCCCAGCCCCTGAAAATATTCATATTCCATCAGTAGCATCAAACTATGAAATTATTGGACATAAATTTGATAAAATGCATCAAATGTACACTTCAAACAACAAAACTTTGCTGAGAAAGGCCAGGTCAAACTCCAATTAATTGAGATAGACTCAGTGGATATGGATTAAATGACTTAATATTTATTCCTAAGATGTTGTTTATCTGCAAATTGATCTCTTTGTTCAATATCATCTTAACATGAATTTACAGAAAGCTTTTAAATGTTTTTCTAGAAACTGGCAAGTGGTTTAAAAATTTGCAGAGAAAATCAAAAGCCAAGGTTGGCTAAGATAATTTTTAAAATGAAGAACAAAGTTGCAGGACCTATGCTATCTGATTTCAAATTCTATTGTAAACTATAGTAATTAATACAATGTAATATTGTTAGAAGGATAGAAAATTGGGTTAGTAGAATAATACCCAATGACAAGAAACAGAACCATACATATGTAGTTAATTACTTTTCTATTAAAGTGCCAAGATAACTCAAAGGGGGAACTAGGTTTTCAACCAGTGATGTTATTACAAGTGGATTTCCATATGGAAGTAAATTTGTCACCATATGCAAAATTACTTCAAATGTATTATAGATTTAAACACTGAAAAACAAAAACTACCAACCGCCCCCCAGAGGGAAACTAGAGAATATCTTTTTAGCCTCAAGTTAGGCAGATCTTTCTAAAGTGGGACACAAAAATCACAATGTAAAATAATAAATAAATAATAAACTTAAGTAATATACTAGATCTTATTCAAATCAAAACCACTGCTTTGCTAACATCAAGAAAATAAACAGATATTTTACAGATTGTGTGTTTGTGTGTGTGTGCCATAATACCTATTTCTGACAAAATTAAGGTTAAAAAAAGAGAACAATGACTTCTCAAAAGATAAGCAATTAAGTATTTCAGGAAAAGATGTGCTGCCTCATTGCTTGTGAGAAAAACTATCATGTTGGGGCATCCATCTTTGGTCCACAAGTCTAGCATATCAGATAGACCTTTCTGTGAAGCAGGACTTTCTGAAGGGCTGTCCTTCCTTGTTTAGACAATGTTTAGCAGTCACTTTCATTTGTGTCATGCTTGTCCAATTAGGACAGCATACTGTCAGCAGTATGGGCATTTTCTTGCCCAGTGGCTTACTTTTGTCACAAAGAAAGTAAACTCCGTGTGGAGTTTCTTTGATGCCCATTATCTTCTTTGAAGTAGACTGGTGCTGCCAGAAACAGACATGTCTCATTGTCATAAAAAAGGAGAAGTGCTATGGGACAATGGTCCCTACCCTGTCACTTGTATTTTAAATAAATGCTGATTGGCCATTATCTGGTCAGGAAGTACAGGCAGGGCGACCAGGCAGGAAGTAGAGGCAGGGCAATGAGAACAGGAGAATTCTGGCAAGAGCAAAACTGAGTCTGTAGTCATCACCCAGATGCAAAGGAAACCAGACACAGAGCAAGCAAGATGTGACTGCTTTGCCAAAAAAGATACCAAGTCACATGGCTAACACAGACAAGAATTATGGGCTAATATAAGTTATAAGAGTTAATAAAAAGCCTTAGTTAATATTCCAATCAGTTTATGATTAATGTAGACCTCTGTTATTTCTTTGGGACATAATGACTTTGGGATTCAGGCAGGACAGTAACTTCAGACAACAAAGAACCTTGGTTATATATATTGCCACTATAATTGTACATTATTCTTATGGTGTTGGTTTCACAATTTACACATAAATTTTAATGCAGTGTACTTAAAATACATGCATTATATTTGATAGAATCATCATCTCAATTATTTTGATTTTTAAAAGTTTAGTTTTGGTAACTGCTAAATACTTTAAGAGTTGGTTGACTGAACTAATGGGATCAGAAATGAACCTGCTTTTAAATTATATGTGACTAAAAAGCATTTATCTTTTAGGTACAAATTATTTTGTATGGTTTTTGATAAAGGATTTGTCCATGTTTGTAGAATATAATTTGTGTACATCTAGGTTTAGAGAATATATATAGCTGTGCTTAAGATCAGTGCAACAAATAGCACCCTAAAACTGTTGTAATATGATGTTTGCTTTGACTGGAATTATAATTGATGACTTATACCCTTTCCCTGGGGTAGATAAATAATACTCATTAAAAATTTTTTTAACCTATGTTCAGTTTCTATTTAAGGACTCTAATGATCTAAATACTTTATAACTTGTCACTGACCAATCCATTTTCTCTGCTACTGAAATAAATCTGAGAAATCTATGTTTCTATAACATGAATAATAAGGCTTTTCTGGCTACTAATTGTATTAAAAGGTGAACTTTAATAAGTCTGTTCATACAGCAAATAATATAACTTGTGGTGTCAACTTTAACATATTCTGGAATCGCAAGTCAGAGAAAGGGTAACAAGAAAGAAAAGGTTGGAGTCACAATTGTGTATAATTAGTAGAGTTCCCCAGAGTGGAGATATTTGGATGTGGTACACTGGTAGACCTACAATGCCCTGCAGTCCCCAAGTGTCTGAGAGCAAGGAGATGACATCCAGATTCCCCCATCTGTGGGAGCAGAATTGACTGACAGACGCCATAGAGTCTGACTGCTGGCTGATGGATGCTCTTTAATATTCTAAGAGATCAAGCCAGGACTGATACCTGAAACATACCAACTTTGTTCTGATGTCTAGCTCATTTGAGTTTGAGACATGTTGAAAAGCGCTGTCTTCAGTGATACCCACAGGTTTGTCTGGTGGCATGTGGGCAGGCAGCATGATTTCTGAGTAGGAACCAGCTTACCTCATTCTTTCCCCCTTGCTGAAAGGGAAGAACTGAACACTTGCCATACTTCGCTTTTTTTTTTTAACTCCCTGGATGCTTCCTTGTGCTAAATCATCCAATGTCCATACTGCTCACATTTTCATAACAGGAAAACAAGAATCTGACTCAGAAAAAAATGGCACCTGCAAGCTCATGCATTGTCATTTAGAATTTAAGAGTAAACTCACATCTCTCTCCTCCCAAACTGTCCTTTGCACATCTTTAGAGAACTAGAAGGTCACTTTTGTCAGTGCCTCAAGAATTGGAAAGACCTTTACAGACAGGTTCCTACTGATGAAATTCACAGGCGCCTGAGTCATTGAGTTCTAATTTATGAATGCACAACGGGAAATCAAATTGACAAGGAAGACTATAGAGCATGAACCAGCACTCTCTCACTAAATGAAGGGATACTTAGAAAGCAAGATGACATTTACAGTATCCCTTAGTGGATATAAACCAGAAAAAAAAAATATAGTGAAACCCTACCAAGAGCCATTAAGCTTGCCTTCCTCACTGTGGGTGGCTGACTATTGCTGTAGTATCTCTTATCACAGGGACCACCAAATCTCTGGAAAAAGACCACTTCAGATTATCTAAAAATTTGATCAAAATGCTACTTGTATAAGAATTTATTCTGAGGCTGAGCATGTAGCTTAGTGACATAGCACATGCCTAATTCGTATAATACCTCCAAGTTGATTCCTAGTGCTACACACATGCCCCCCCACATATATACACATGCACATACATGCACATACACACATGTGCACACACGTGACATGCACACACATGCACACATGCATACATACACACACAATAGTTTTTCCTAAACACAGAAGCATCCCGTGTTCTGTGAATCCAATTTCAAATCTTGTTTTTAAAAAGAGACGTTCCCTGCCTCTACCAGTGATTAGATGACTTCCAGAGAAGGATTTCTGCCTAAGAGCAGGTTTTATTCAAAGCTGACTGGTATGTGGTTGACACGTGTTCCTCAATGTTTCAGACCTCTAGAGAGGATGGACCAAACCGTGTATCTTCTGCTAACCATTTATGGCTGGCTCTTCGGTTACAGTCAGGGGAGCAGAGGGTAGGATGCAGCGCCTTGAAGCAGATGGCAGCGCTAAGCCCATCGTGGCTCCTTCTGGATGAGTGATTATAAGCAGAGGCTTAACCTCTGCATCTCAGAGTCTCTAGTTTATAAACAGAGGATAATTGAAGTACATTTATTACCGTGAGTGTATGAGGGTTAGAAAGACTGATGACATGCAGTCCCGGACAGTGCCCAGTGAAGAAGACTTGGCACACATTAGCTTGCTCTCTGTGAAGGCCTGCGGCCTCCCACTCTCCTAACGTCTGTTCCCCCCAACTGTTGCTGTCCTTGGATGGTGCTCCCTTACTCTCACACCTTGGATGGTGCTCCCTTACTCTCACATAGCACACACCACTGCCTGCTCAGATACGATGATCTCTAAGCATGCTTGGCCTAACGGGCTGAACTTTGTTTCTGTTCTTCTGAAACACACAAACTCTCTCTCTCTCTCTCTCTCTCTCTCTCTCTCTCTCTCTCTCTCTCTC
>NW_004949593.1:14471-15933 GCF_000317375.1 Microtus ochrogaster | reverse complement strand
TTAGTAGCTCATGGTTTTCAATAAAATTGGTAGAAATGATATATAAATTGTGCTGTGTAATAAAATATCAAGTGTTGTTTTTCTTTAAAAAAATTATTCTTTGGTTTCCTTTACCTCCTCATCAAATATTTACTAAAACAACTAGTATTTCTTTGATGCAATGGGATTTTGATGTACAATTCCCATGATAAATGATCTGGAGACTTAGGTCACCAACCATCAGTTGGTCACCAAATGCTTTTGCCAGGTTGTAGGTAGTTAGAGCATTGGTAAGCAGTATTAAGCAGACAGTATCCAAGACAAAGACACTTCCTAAAAGATAGAGGAAATACTGCTTCTAGTATTTGAGGACACCTGGTAAGTAGACATCAATACCATACTGCATTAGCAGTAACTTTCCTAGTACAGCTAATGCACAGCATGTCTGTAACACGCAGAGTGCCCCATCTTCAAGGCTATTTTTCTTTTAGTTATACTTATTGGGCATTCATTCATGTTTGTTTCTCAAAACAAATCTATTTCTTCTGTCTTTACAAATCTCTCCTTTTCTCCCCATTCTGATTTTCAAAACAGTAAGATTATAACTAGTGATGGATATAGAGAACTATTTCATTGTTAACTGTGTGTGTTGATCTCATTGTGATATTTCTATGCAAGTGGTATTGTATTTTCAAAAAGACCTTACTTGGCAACATGTTGACAATATTATGAGTGTTTATATTCTGAATAAATGATGACTATATTTTTATAATTATGAGTACAATATCATCAGTGAGAATATGTAAAAAGACCTGGAACTATAAACAAGGAAGATAAGAAATAAACCATTTTATGAAAACTCTGTTACAGCTTCTTTTTTTAAACTTAAACCATGGGTTTTAATCATCCATACAGTAAAACATACTGGATATGTATATGTTTTGTATTTCAGAATAGTAATATTTTAAATTTGTGGGTAGCATTTAATTCCGTAGAGTTTTGATTATAGGTACTTTACAAAAGGCATCTCCTCCAGCTGAGCACAGTATTTGTTCTAGTTTCCCTGTACAGTGCTGCTCTATTTCATCTGGTATTTACAATATAAATTCTCCACCTGTGCCCCTATAGCTTCTTGCCTCACCTCTGCACTGTTTCCCTTTGGTTATGGTACTTACAAGATGTTTATAAAGGACAGTGTGCCCAGCCTGACTGCCTCAAGTTGCTCTGAGCATGTCATTTTTATTTTAATTTATTGTTTTTATTTCATTCCTAGAGCATCTCAATGCAAGGAGCCAGGTATGAAGTGAGTGATGACGTGAAAATGACCGTAATAAAGAGGCTGGAGGAGAGCTTCCTCGTGTCTGTAAAGTGGGGAATTCAGATATAAGATATTCAGTTACCCTTTGCTTTGTAACATGCTGACTCACTGAATCTTGATCTTACTGTTTCAGGTAAACTGGAGGCTGGTACCCCCAGGACATCT
>NW_004949593.1:11786-12903 GCF_000317375.1 Microtus ochrogaster | reverse complement strand
TTATGAGAGCTTCATGAAGCCAAGAAGCCAAAGCTTTAGAAACAAACAGAAGCAAATTAATACAATTACAACTAAATCCTGTAGAGCAACGCAGTAAAACAGTAAGTGAAAAATGATCGCTATAGAAAATAGCCATAATATTTTCTCTCAAGGAACATGGTGTCCACGGCAATTGTATAGAAAGACTGACTGAATGAACACCAGGGATTTCTGAGGAATGTCTGGCAATAGAGAAGAGTAGTTACAGTGGACACCACTTCAGAGGTTTTTTTTTTTAACAAGATTATAAAAGTTATAGGATACGTAAGCTGGAGGTTGTTTGATTGGAAGATGTTTGGAGTATATTTCAAAGTACCATTCATTATAGCATAGTTCTGTAGTCAAAAGAATTAAATATTTTTTCCAAATTTCTAAATGTTAAGTCCTGAACCTAACACTTTATTCTTGTTCATGTGAAGATTCATTTCTTAACATATAAATCTATAACAAGAACAGAGAATGTATACAGAATTATACATAGTATAAGACTTAATGTACTTGCTAACCCTATCTGCACAAAAGAAGTACATAATAAGTGTTATGCATTGATATATAATTTTTTAACTAATAACACATTTACAGTCACTGAATATTGATGTCTAAGCAGGACCATGATAAATGTGTCACAGCCAAATATTTAAAAAAATCATCTCAATTTGAGTAGGTAATATTTATAATAAATTGTATAGAAAAAGGAAAACATACACAACATGTAAGATATGAATTATTTAAAAAACAAAAAACAGTAATGCAACTTATCTGATTGGTATAGGCGTACATTCAGATATGATTTCAAAACTACACTGCAGTGAAACAAAAATGATGAAATAGATCCATACAACAAAACAAAAATAAAACTAACCAAAGGGAATGAATAAGAATAAAATAGTATGAACATTCATCGGTAATATTAAGAAAGTCAAAATGCTAAATCATCCTCTGAAAATATAAGCAATTCACTTTCAAAGTCATACGGAAATGAGAATGAATGTCACTTCAGAAGAAAATAAATACAGATGCCCAAATGACATATAGAAAAATATTCACTATTGGGGATGTTGAGATGTTTCAATAGAAA